>NC_088406.1:47585608-47868108 GCF_034236695.1 Oncorhynchus nerka
GCTCATTTTATTTTTATTTTTACCTTTATTTTGACCTTATATTCTCCGTTGTCGAGGGAATCCTGAGGGTCAATTCGGGTAAGTCTGGTCTCTGTCCTCTCCTTTCTGATCAATATACTACCTCGGTATTCCCCCAAAATATATTGTCCACCTAACTAGACTATTAAAACATTTTGATACGTTTTTGATACGGAACTAAACTAAACAATGCCATGATGCTCTTTGTTGAATATCTTCATCTTTGGCCAAAGGATGCCAGTTTGTGTGTGTAGTAGTACCGCCATTCCACTGTCAGTGTTTGCCTGTCTTTCTCACAGGGTCAGGGGGGCAGTAGCAGACTACTGTGTGACATTATTCTGGTGTTCACTGACTCGTGCGTTGTGTGGTGGATATTCTTTTGGAGTGGTCAGACATTAGAGGCCATCAGTCAGCCTGTCTGTCAGTCAGTGTGTTAATCTAGTTGTCACTGTATGCAGTTAGTCTGTCAGTATTAAGAACTCTTTTATTTTTCTCCCTCCTGGGCATGTTTGTCTTGAGCTGTGTTTCCAAAGCTTACTCAGATCTCCTCATCCCTTTTACCAGTGTCTCTCATAACTTCTCCAACAAGTTTGATTCCAACCCTCTTTGAGTGGCAGTTTGGTTCTAACCCTCTTTGAGTGGCAGTTTGGTTATACACGGGTCCTCTTGGTGTGTATCTGTCTATCTACATGGCTGCCTGAAGAGTATGTGATAATGTCCCCTCGCTCCCTCTGTCACTCCCTCCCTTTCTCCTGCCCCTCTGTGCTTGTATCCGTTCCCCTCCCTCTCTGTCCCTTTCAGGCTGAAGATGATCTGGTGCCGCTTGCTACCATTCCGTTGGCTGTGCTCGACTCTACCCTCTGCTGGTGGATATCCTGTACTGTACTTCCCTTCACATCTCACTTTCTCTCCCTCTCCCCTTCCCCCCTCCCCTCCGACTTCATCTTCCAACGCTCTCACTTCCTGAAATCCATGTGTGCGGACAGTGCCTTGGTGGTGGTTGGTGTTGGCACTTCTCCCTCTATTTCCGCCTGCCTTCGCCTTTGTCTCAGAGAAGGGAATAACCCAGAAGGGAATATTTCCAGAAAATATCCTCCGCCTCACAAAAACAAATGTAGACATCAGCCATAGTCACATGGATTAATGACATGTTTAATTACAGGGCCACTTATAGCAAGGCTATCAATAACTTTATTTTTCTCCTGCAGTTTGACAGGACAGTATTTTAGTGGATTCAGTTAGTTAACCAATTAGCCAGAAAACCAGTTAGTATAGCGATGACTAAGACCATACCAGGTTTTCCAGCCGTGCTTAACCTGGCCATGGGGGGCAGAGGGAAGCTCAACTCCTCCTGAGTGATGAGAAAATGGCTGAAAACCCTCAGAGACTTACACCCTGATTAGCTTGGGTTTACGTTCAGGTATATCAGCTCAGTTGACAAGGTAGGCAAACTCTTCGGTGTTGGTTATGTTGAAAGTCAATGGAAGAAGACTGGTATTATTGGGTTAACTGTTTCTGTTGAGAATTGTATTTCAAACGGTGGGCTGTTTGTTACCCGGGTTTGTTCTGGGGTTATGTTGGGAGTCCTTGACAGCCAATCACATCTTTATCAGCCTGGCCCAGACCATGAAGCTCCTTCGCCTCCGAAGAAACGTGGTCAAGCTTTCCCTGTATCGCCACTTTACCAACACCCTCATATTCGCCGTTATTGGTGAGGAGCTGTCTGCGGCTGTGCTACTGCAACCACTTAACAGAGACATTTCATACATAGTGTACTATACACCTTGGTGTGCCCATGATTACAAGCATTCACTAATCTAATATATTTGGCCTGTCACTGTTCTACTCTGCAGCCTCAGTAATTTTCATGATCTGGATGATGAAGACCTTCAATGTTTCAAAGTGCCAGTCAGTGAGTAGTGTTTGTTTACTACGTTACGTAACTTTTTAAGCCACGGGTGTCCAAACACGTGCGTGTGGTTTGAGTAAAAATAATAATAATCGAACTCAATATACTTTAAAATGTCTAAAACCAAATCGAAACTGTAGAAATGATAATGAACCCACATTCATAGTTTCTTGACTGTTTCCAGCGCGCTAACAAATGAAAAGCTAGACAGTCAGAGAGCATCGGAAATAACATTTTCTTGACAATTTTGACGTCGAGGAAATATAACCAATTTTCCGCACACACACACAGTTGACCTCTAGTGAACTCGTATTTGGCATTAGATATATTATCTTTCACATTCTCTTCCTCTCCCGTCTCTCTTATTCACTCTCTTTGTATCTCTCCAGGACTGGAGGGAGCTGTGGATAGACTGCTTCCTGGCGGTTCCTCTTCTCCACCATCCTTCAGGTCATCATGTTTCTGTGGAGGCCGTCTGCCAACAACCAGAGGTAAGAGGTCACGGCTAAACAGTTCAACACAAGGCCAAAACCCTCTCAACCAAAGTCATGTTTGTTTTTTAATCTAGGGATTGGGTTACTGGCTAGGATCTTTCAGTATGTCAACAGAGACATCTGTGGCAAAGTTAGGGTCAATTCAGGACATAGAATTGCACTTGTATGGAGAAATCCCATGTCCAAGTCAACTCAAATTGAATTGAGATGGCACTGAGCCTAAGTGGGCCACGTTCAGTAGCCAAATGTTGTCGACCGTTGCCGATAGGAATCCCATGAATAGAGCCGGCGTGATCCCTTAGTCTGTATGTCAGAGAAGATTGATTGTTCCACATAGACATATGCTATCTGAACGTTCCACAACATTGTGTCATGTTGAACGTGCCCCTGATCTGTGATGTCATGTCCTGTTCCCCTTAGATACACCTTCAGCCCCCTAGTGGATGAGGAGCGTGACGACGAGGCAAAGGTACAGCTGATGAATGATACATTTGGTAAGAGTCACTGCTGTTTTGGTATTTCAGTCATAGGAACACAAGTTGATACTGCATATGGTTCACTGGAGGATGAAATACAGTATCTTACCCGGTCTTGATAGGTAGCTAGACCTCTTTGGCCTAGTTGTCACACTCCCATAGTGTGTTGATAGTCTATGGGATGAATGTACCTTGGTTCTCTCTCCAAGCAGCCATTTTTGATAGAACGTAATGGACTCAGCCAACATACGGTAATCATATCTGTGTTTCTGATCCTATCCTATTTAGTGTACTTCCAGAGGGCGTGAAGACGAGGGGTCTGAAGTCCGAGACAAGTGGAACAGCCAAGCCGAACAAAGTGGTAAGAGCCTCCTCCATAGCACAGCGATACCACCCATACTAAGAATATAGGCTATAAACTACATTTTCTGGCTCAGAGAAGTTGTCTTGGTGATAGGATTATTATTATTTTTTTCCAGGATGAGGATCTGAAATGGGTCTTCAATGGCAGATGTGTAAGTGCGAACGAAATTGAAGTTATGGCAACGTTATAAAAATTAACCATGATTGACAGTGATAATATAATCACTTTGACTAGAAGTGTATTACATAGTATTACATAGTAAGAACATTGAAACTCTCAACTTAATTAAATCAGTTTACAGTCTGTGATGATGTGTGAAACAAGCACAGAAAGGATAGTTGATTTTTTTCTGACTGAGAAGACAACTGTAATCCAGTTCAGCTGTAAATCAAGTCAACATGTTTTCCTTTCTGTCCCAGTGCACTGCCCCCTCTACTGGACTGACGAGTTAAGACAAGGTGTTATTCCTGGTGTGAACAGCAGGTGGTGCCAGCTCCATGCTTATTAAAGAGCAGTAGCTCGTCTGGTTTACATCAGCTTGTTTATCCCTCCCTGTTTTCTTGCTGGCTTGAACAATGAGAGGGTGTGGAAGGGTGGTGTATCTTTTTCATTTAAAAAACTCCCCCACATCAAATAAAGCCATTAGGATTGTCAATGCAAGGGATATCTTTAAGATATATTTTTTACTTCAAAATGTGAATATACTTGTATGGAAAGGGTCGTCGGTAGATCAGATCGCATGTATCTTTTCTATTAAAGCTTTTGTGAAGATCGATTGACTTCAATGTCCATCTTTGTTTTTCAGTCCACCATGTCGCCTTTGGAAAGTCATTCCAACTATGCTTTTATTTACCCACAGGAGACCATGACAAGCAATTTTGAGATGTCTAAAATGGAATAGACCGAGGGAGACGATGTGCACTGCAGACAGAGACCGTGCGTTGGACAACCCTATGTCTGTATATGAAGGATATTATCCCGTATGAGCTTTGTAAGCAGCGATTGTAAAAACGATGGGATAAACTATGACGTAATGAGCTCACTATTTTAATTTTATTTTTGAATGCCTGCTTATTTATATTTTTGGGTATCTGGTTTCTTTTTTTTTAGCTTCTTTACTACAAATTGTATCTTGCCTTTCACCGTTTACATAGGTAATGTGCGGGAATGTGATTAAATGTGTTTTTTTTTGTCCAGTATGCTGTCTTGCACTTGGCCCAGCACAATCATACACACTCCCCTACAAATCTCCCCACACACAGACTCGTTATTTTTCTTCTGATCTCTGACTGTCCCTCTCTCGCTTTCTCTCACTCACTGTTATACACAGACACACTGCACTACAGTCCCAGGTTCACCCTTTTCTTTCATTTTTCTACACAAGTGGCCATTAGTGACATTCCACTGATCTGTGTATCATACAATAGCCTTTTTAAAGAGTGACTGTTTATCTAAGCGGGTGAAATGCTCCAGACATTATAGTCAATACACAGTGACCTGCCTGAGGGCAGAGCACCATCACTGCGTGGGTCAGAATTGATTTATTGTGTCTGTTCCCACTGATAACCACCAACTATCTGGTCAACACATCCAACAACGAGACCCCTGGGGTGTTTAGCTTACAGCTTCCACTTAGTATTTCCAACAATATTGTATTACAGTTGTGCGATATTGCAAAAAACAAATACCTTTTAAGTCCTATTGTGAGCTTCCGTTTGTTCCTAAAAAATGAACTGCTGACACACATACGCAAACAACGCCGCCTTTATTTGTCCTAATTGATTTGTCATTTGGCAGAACAACAGGAATGTAATGACTATGTAATGATCGTGTCATGAACACCTTTAGATGGTTGAAGTCCACATTCCTGGGATGGCTGTGGCTTGTGGGTAACATCCCATTTCAGTGATGCCAACCCTGTATTTGCCTGTCACTGCAGGTTATCACTTCATGCCCATTTTGTGTCCTATTTTTTATTTTTTAGCTAGCCTATAACGTTACATAACACGTATCTATTATGTTGGGTTAATATCTGTTATAATATGCTCTTACTGTCTGTCATCTCCATAATAACTTAATCCCAGAGATTTCGTTTTAACAGACAACAGTATGGTGGTGATTTCATGTATCGTGCCGTATCAAGCGTATTTACCAGAACGGTAACAGACATGTCCCTCAGCTGCCAGGGCAGTGACACTGACTATAGCAGACATGTTTATCTGCAACAGGATGTCATTTACTCTGAAGGAGCTCACCTGTTGACGTAATTCATTGTGAAATGGAAGTACTCCAGATAATGCATACTGCACAAATCTGCCATTATGTAAAAGGATGTAGGATTATCAAAATAGAGATTAATGACCAATAGCATTTCCAGAATGCCTTCCTACACACAGTACGTCAACATTTTATGCATAAATAGCCTCCACAATTACGTTTTTTTTTAGTTGTTCGATTTGAATCTTTATTGTTCTAGTTTTTGACAATTTCCTAGTGAACACGTGACATCATTGATCAACAAAACATATCAACAGCAGATCAATCTGCGTTACAGTGAGAAGATGTGTTTAGAAAAAAAAAACGTTTTGACTTCATATTTTATGGTGGTTTATTCATGTACACAACAGTCTAAAAACAACACAGAAAGAGATTAGAACACATTACTTAATTAAGGAATCCACATTGGGGGGAGGGGGGGGGGCAGTCTTTAGGGCAATCATTTCAAATGTGCACTTTGAAATATCTATTGACAAAACTACAAACAAAAATGGCAATTGATATAAAACTAAGTATTTTTGATCCTGGAATGAGAGATCATAGAGATTAAGATTTGACAAGGATGGAATGTCTTCCCTTCTGCTGACAATATAAAATCTCACTAGTAGAGGACAAGCAAAACATTTACATTGATCATGGAATGGTAAGCAAGAACTGTGCTGATTGATGACTGATTTATTGCTTTTGAGTATTTTTTCATCTATATGGATTGCATCGCTCTCACCATGAAGAATCGTGGCGAAAAACATGTGATTACTCCGTTGGGGGGGTCAAAGCTCCTTGCTGAACGAATCCCATGTAGATCTAATCCTCTTTGTGTGTCGTCACACGTTTCCCGCCTTCTTCTCTGGTGAATGATAACAGAAAAAAATGAAATGTATTAAAATATACATTTAAATCAGAACATTCATAGAGAACATTTTAATTAGTCTTTGTGAAGTGTTAGTATTACTCAAAGACTATTGGACAGATTCACAGCACATTCAACTTACTCCTTAGGGTGAATCACAATATTGTAGACATGGCCCCTGACTGAAAACTGTGAATCGAACATGCAGGAAAAACTACTTTCATCGATAAACTGGTACCCCAGGGAGAAAGGTGCTTAATCTTGTTCCTAGACAGCCCAAGTGACACTTTGATTTAACTACTAATCCTTTGATTGACTAAATGTTATTGATGTTCTTTGACCCTCTTTCCCTACAATAATGAAGTGGCCCTGTTATACACAGTGACCTGTCTATTGTGTGCTGTGACATGGATACCTATGAGTAACCGTTTGGTTCAGTGGTTCTTTCCCTGACTATTTACATGCTTCATGTTACCTACTGCAGCATTGAGTGTCCTTAAAGGGATTTCAAAGTGTTGCATTAAAGTAGGTGAACGGCTTCCAGTATCACATAACTACACTACGCTTCCACTTAAAGCTTCACCCAGCACCATATTTGTAAACGCTCAATGACGAAAACTGAGGTCAATATCACATGACCTTTTCTTGAACAGTTAGAAAATGAGAATAACTTTCTGGACAACGGTCAAAAGTGTTCCCACTATTGGCACAATGAGAACACTTTTGACCATTGTCCAGAAAGTTCTTCTCATTTTCTAACTGTCCAGTGGCCGCTGACATAATTGTCTGTACGGTGGATGCAGCAGCCTCATAGAACATCCTCTTCCGCGCTTCCTCTTGATCACGTGGCTCAGCGTTGGCCTCCCCTGACTCAGAATGGGACCCTCCATTTTGAGGAATCCCCACCCCCCTCTCAAAGCTAGTCCCTAGTTCTAATTTGGCCTGTGTCATCATGTTAGCTCTATTTTTCTGTAGGTCACCATCACCACAGTCTATTTCTACTGCAAACTCACCAATTTGGGCAACTGCATTTCCTGTACCGAGGTTCAGCATCTTCGTGTCCTTCATGGAGTTTGTGTTTTCTTGTTTGGCCTCGTCTGTTGGTCCGTCTTTCTTCGGGGTCGTTTCATGATTGTGTATGGCGTCTTCTTCGGGCGTGCCGTTCGAGCACCCATTCTCACCGTTGATTTTCACCTCTGCCACGGGCTCTGCTGGTGCTGCGGGCTTAGCTGAGTTGGCCTTCTCTGGCTCAGGACCAGACAGTGTGCTCGTTGTGGGATCCTTTGCCTCTCCGTCGGCGGCTGTGTGCTCATTGACCACCTGAACCTCTCCTTTGTCGTTGCTCTCGCCCTGGGCAGCGTCTGCTTCTCCCTGCCGGCTGTCAGACGTGCCAGCTGGGGCAGTCGCGCCCTCTGTGTTCTTCGCCTCCCCGTCTTCTGCCTCTTCACCCTCTTTCGGAGCTCCGTCTCCCTGGTCCACGCTGGTGCTTTTCCCCTTTCTCATGATGAAGTTTTTCAGCGAAACGGCACGGTTGAAGTGCGTTCGCTTGGTCTTGGCCGACTTGGCCTGCTCTTTGCCTGCCTCTTCCGTCTGCTCGGCCAGTTCAGATGCGGCAGCACCTTCCTCCTCCCCGCTGGCAGCCACCGTGTCTGCTGACCGCTTGGACTTGGGGATCACGCGTTTCTTGAAGGAGGTCCAGATCTCATCTGCGTGTTGGTTCATTGATTTGTGTGGGGCGGCGGTGGCTCCTTTCTCCTCCTCTCCGTCTGTGTTGGTCTTCTCCTGTGTTTCACCGTCTACCTGTGCCTTGGCTTCGTCTGTTTCAGGCGCAGCCGCTTCATCGTTCTCTGTGGGGTTTTCCTCCCCTTCCGCCTTCTCGCTCTTATCGGCTTTGCTGATGCCTACGACTGACGGGTCTCTCTTCAGCCCCTGGAATGTCCATGACCTTTTCAGTTTCCACCGTTTCTGGCCACTGGATTCTGAAGCCTTGGAGTCCAGTGTACTTGTGTCACCAGGTGTGCCCCCAGATGCACCCTCGCTGCCCTCAGCGTCCTTAGACTCTTCTGTGCTCTTCTTGTGACTCTTCTGGGCCATAAGCTTCTTGAAGGAATGCCAGCGTTTCATGTGTTTGGTCGCTGCACTAGAGGCAGGCTTCTCTGACTCTTCTGCTGCCGGGGCATCTTCCAATGTGTCCACTGTGGCATTGAGGGCCTCAGGGTCCTCTAACCTGTCCAAGGATTTGGAACGGACCTTCACCTGGTTCTCCGGCACTTTCTCATTGGCCTGGTCCTCTGCCGCTGCCTCTGTGCCATTGGCTGCCGGCTCTTCTGCTTGGGCAGAGGCCTTTTTCTGCTCTGTGTTGCCCTCTCCATTAGCCTCCACAGCCTCAGTGCTCTGTTCCTTCTTCTTCTTCCCTCCCATGACTTTTCCCAGTCCACTCTTATTCAGGAAGGAAGAGAAAATATTCTCAGAGGCCTGTTTAGCTTTGCCATCGGCCGGCTGCTCTGTGCTCTCTGTGGTCTCTCCGGCAGGTTGTACCTCTTCGGGTGGAGACGTGACAGCCTCTGTGACAGTGTCTGAGTTTGTGGGCTCCACCTCTGTTTTGGTCTCGGTGGTGGTGGTGCCATCTTCCTGTACAGGTGCTGCACATGCATCTGTCGCCGCCATATCCGCAAAAAGTTGTCTGTGTCGTTATATCCCCTCTTTTTCTTCAGTAGTTCAGGTTAGTTCCGTTTGTGCTTGAATGGACTGAGTTCATTGATCACGAGCAGACACGTATGGCAGTATTCCCATCCAACTTCCCTTCGGAGAGGAGGACCTCTGCATCATATTCCGTGGTGAGAATGGGGGTCACGAACCTGGTGGAAATGAAATGAGAAAGGATTCAATGTATAAATCAACAACACAGATAGTCCATTACTTAGTCTAGGGTACTCCAGACAGAGCAGATGCAATACACACTGCATCTCTAAAACAGAAAAGCTCTGCTCAAAAGGATTTAAAGTCAATGCATCCAACCACAAACCAACATAATGTAACGGGACAAATTCTACGTGAGAGGCGATGGGTAATTTGAAGAATGTGGAAATGACATGTATGGCCCAGAGCAGTCAGAGGGGAATAAACACAGGGCATAACATGCCCCAGATAATCTCATGTTGCCACAAGGGTTTGACTCCTGTCACCTAGAGGCTAGAGAGCATTGCTGTTTAGAAAGTGGATCAGTGGTTTTGTTTAGTATTCAGCACCATTTGAAGGGTTTATGTCTGGGCTTTAGTATCCAGGAAAAACAAGCTGACATTCTAGATAGTACGCTTACACAATAACATGCAATGACAGCAGAGGCGAGTGAAAATCTAAAATCTTCAGCAAATCTCCATAATGGAAAATGACAAAGAAAAAGGCGTAGCTAATTTTAAAATGTCTATTGCTTGAAGACATAAAATGTCTGCTTCCAAAGTAAAAGCCACCTTGATAAATGTCTTTATCTGGGAAAGTGTTTATATAAGCATCATAACATCATTACAAGGTTATAGGCAAAACAGAAACGAACAAATGCCCTATTTTCTCTGGCCATGATTTTCTATAGACTCGACCCCCCTTATAATAGACATCTCTTCACCCACAGACAACCCCTTTATCTCATATTGTGTTTTGGAGCACTGCCCTTGTTTTCCAGTCTGCATTGGGTTATTTTGCAACGTAGCAATGTCATCCATGGTTAAACTATCTTTATAGATTAATACCGATTTCACGTTCTCTCCGAATCATCCATCTGAGAATTTGAAATAGATTCTCTCTCCAATCTAAAACACCAGAGGTGCACCTTATGATGTCGGCTAGTCATACTTTGGCATATTCGATGATTCAAACGGTCCCTGTGACTGCATGTGACGTAAAATGAATACAGCAACATACATTGTAATACAATGTTCTTGTATTTCGAGAAAGGAGCACGATACCAATAACACATTTTAATCTGATTTCCCAGTTAGGTTACTACTGCGTGCAAATGTGCGTCTGTGTAGGGAGTGGAGACCACGCTTGCATGTCCTGCCACAAGGACAATCGCGCGCTTTAGCCTTTTTGTCTGGTTTTCATCCGAGTACTCTATTCCCCCTTTGTTATCTTAAACCGGCAGTGAGAGCGAGGGGGTTTAAAATGCCCCTGCGATTGAGTTTAGCTGTGAGCTCCAATCATGCGCTGCAGAAATAGAACATAATTTTAATGAGGGAGAGACCAACAGTGTGAGCAACAATAGGGGCATCGGCAGTTCGCATTCAAAATAAAGGTACCCCATTGAAACTAATGCAAATAGATAACAAAATAGTGGAATCATGCCACAATTGGACTAGATTTTTCTGGGCGAATGTTGTTATATAAAGTCAACAAAGGACAATTATTAGTTTACCTCTCCCCCAAAAAAAAAAATATATATATCTTGTAATTGCACTGCATAGCCTACTCATCAATGTTGTAAAGTACTTAGTTTAAAAAAAAAAATGAAGTACTACTTAGTGGCAGAATTTCACTTTTTGGGCGACCCGACCAAATTCACATAGAAATGTGAGTTATAGATCTATCATTCTACTTGAAGGCAAGTTTAAGAAGCGGTAGATTTGTTCTATGTGCCCTATTTCTATGCTTCCCGTTTTCAAGTTTTGTTTTTGCATATTTTACTTTCAGTTTTGTACACCAACTTCAAATGGCTCAAACAAAAATGTTTTTTGTTATGGAAAAAATATTTCACAGATGGTACAATGATTCTCTACATTTTGTCACGTAAACTCAAATTAGGTGAACTGTTAAGAGTTTTAGCAACCAGGAAATGGCAGAGGGATTTCTTTATAGTGTAACTAACTAAGTAGGGAAAGAGGGATACCTAGTCAGTTGTACAACTAAATGCATTCAACTGAAATGTGTCTTCCGCATTTAACCCAACCCCTCTGAATCAGAGAGGTGCAGGGGCTGCCTTAAATCGATATCCACGGAGCTTGGGGAACAGTGGGTTAACTACCCTGTTCAAGAGCAGAACAACATAATGTTTATTTTATCTTATCAGCTCGGGGATTCGATCCAGCAACCTTTCGGTTACTGGCCAAACACTCCTACCCTCCAGGCCACCTGCCGCCCCATGTAGGCTTTGGGGTATTTGTACTTTACTATTTACTAGGGATGCACCGATATTACAATTTTGGCCGATACCAATATCCAATATAGTTTTTTTTGGCAAGTAGCTCACAGATGTGCATTTCAACTAGAGGTCGACCAATGAATCAGAATGGCCGATTAATTAGGGCCGATTTCAAGTTTTCATAACAATCTGTAATCAGCATTTTTGGACACCGATTATATTGCACTCCACGAGGAGACTGCATGGCAGGCTGACTACCTTTTACACGAGTGCAGCAAGAGCCAAGGTAAGTTGCTAGCTAGCATTAAACTGAACTTATAAAAAACAATCAATCAATCTTAACATAATCACTAGTTAACTACACATGGTTGATGATATTACTAGTTTATCTAGCTTGTCCTGCGTTGCATATAATCGATGCGGTACCTGTTAATTTATCATCGAATCACAGCCTATTTCGCCAAACAGGTAATTTAATGAGCGCATTCCCGAAAAAAAGCACTGTCGTTGCACCAATGTGTACGTAAACATAAACATCAATGCCTTTCTTAAAATCAATACACATGTATATATTTTAAAACCTCCATATTTAGTTAATATTGCCTGCTAACATGAATTTCTTTTAGCTAGGGAAATTGCGTCACTTCTCTTGCGTTCTGTGCAAGCAGAGTCAGGGTATATGCAGCAGTTTGGGCCGCCTGGCTCGTTGCGAACTGTGTGAAGACCATTTCTTCCTAACAAAGACCGTAATTAATTTGCCGGAATTGTACATAATTATGACATAACGTTGAAGATTGTACAATGTAACAGAAATATTTAGACTTAGGGATGCCACCCGTTAGATAAAATACGGAACGGTTCCGTATATCACTGAAAGAATAAAAGTTTTGTTTTTGAAATTATAGCTTCCGGATTTTCCCATATTAATGACCTTAGGCTCGTATTTCTGTGTGTTATATTATAATTAGGTCTATGATTGGATATAACAGTATGACTGAGCGGTGGTAGGCAGCAGCAGGCTCGTAAGCATTCATTCAAACACCACTTTCCTGCATTTACCAGTAGCTCTTCGCTGTGCTTCAAGCATTGCGCTGTTTATGACTTCAAGCCTATAAACGCCCAGGACTAGGCTGGCAATACTATAGTGCCTATAAGAACATCCAATAGTCAAAGGTATATGAAATACAAATGGTATAGAGAGAAATAATCCTATAATTCCTATAATAACTACAACCTAGAACCTCTTACCTGGGAATATCGAAGACTAGTGTTAAAAGGAACCACCAGCTTTCATATGTTCTCATGTTCTGAGCAAGGAACTTAAACGTTAGCTTTTTTACATGGCACATATTGCACTTTTACTTCCTTCTCTAACACTTTGTTTTTGCATTATTTAAACCAAATTGAACATGTTTTATTTGCGACTAAATAGATTTTATTGTTGTATTAAGTTAAAATAAAAGTGTTCATTCAGTATTGTTGTAATTGTCATTATTACAAATATATATATTGGCCAATATATTTTTTGGTCCTCCAATAATCGGTATCGGTGTTGAAAAATCATAATCGTCGACCTCTAATTTCAACAATACTGTGTAACTCCGGTAGGGCAACATCTGAAAAATAGCGCCTACTTGGTTAGTGTGTACTGGGGCTCGAGGTGCTCGACCAGTCAGCGAAAGCCAACATCATCCACGACAGAGAACAGTTGATTGTCAAGGGCAATGAAAATCCATCATCTTGACAATGGATTTCGCCTCTGAGTTGTCTCGCTGAATTTTTTTACTCTTTCAAATGACTGCTCGGCTTGAACTTGTTTAGTTGTTGGAAGTGTCCGCTTAGTAATTTTCTGCTTTTGTTCTGTGTAACGCTGTATTTTCCGTGGCGTCATTACGTCATCTACCTACGTTATATAGGTGCGCACGTCAGCATTGACATTGGTTTTGCACATCGGTGTTAACCTAGACAATCGGCCAATGTCGATGTTGGCATTTTTAACTAATATCGGCCCGATTCCGATATGCTCACCGATATATCGTGCATCCCTACTATTTACTTTTAGTCCACTATATTCCTAAAGAAAACATGTACTTTGTACTCCCATGTATTTTCCCTGACACCAAATAGTGTGTTTGTAAATGATGTCTGAGTGTTGGAGTGTGCCCTTGTACGTCCGCAAAAAAAAAAAAAAAGCAATTTGTGCCGGATGGTTTGCTTAATATACTGAACAAAAATATAAACACATGTAAAGTGGTGGTCCCATGTTCCATGAGCTAAATCCATGGCACACCAGCCCCGTAACTCAGTAAAACACTTGAAATTGTTGCATGTTGCGTTTACATTTTTGTTCAGGATATAAGGAATTTTACTCAAGTATGAAAATGTTGTAGTTTTTCCACCACTGATATTTATATATGCACTGCACAACCTAAGGATTCTGAACCCATTAAATTGGGTATCGGCCTACCCAGTGACACACACACAGAACACAACTCTGAGTTTACACAAATATTAGCGTCTTAGCTCTTTTTGCAGGGCTTTGACTGGGGAAAATCACCTCCCCAGTTAGTCTATCATGCGTATTGAAACTCATATTGCACTCTACAGCCTAACCCAGCGTTTCTCAAACTCGGTAACCCAAAGGTTGCACATCTTGGTTTTGGCCCTAACACTAGACAGCTGATTCAAATTATCAAAGCTTTGTGATTAGTTGAATCAGCTGTGTTGTACTAGGGCAAAAACCAAAACGTGCACCCATTGGGTTCCTGAGGAACGAGTTTGGGAAACCCTGGCCTAACCTATGGATTGTGCACCCATAAAATGTATCAGCCTACTCAGTGACACCCACAGAACAAAAATCTGTAGAGTTTACACACATATTAGCGTCTCAGTACACACATATTAGCGTCTTTTGCGCAATACAAGCCAAGTTGGGAGTTGATTTTCTACAGTCAAAGTCCCGCAATAAGAGCTAAGATGATAATATTTGTGTAAAATCTACAGAGTTATGTTCTGTGGGTGTCACTGGGCATGCTGTTACCCCATTTCATGGGTGCACAATCCATAGATTAAGCTGTACAGGGCATATTAGTTGAATGTAGTCCAATTGTGGCAGGATTCCACTATTTGTATACATTTCAATTAGGGGACTTTTATTTTGAAAGCAAACCGTCGATTCCACTGTTGTTGCTCACGCTAATGTTTTTCACGACACACTGGTGAAAAAGCCAATGCATATGCTTGAGACAGCAGGTGCCCGTGCTTTTCAAACGCTCATTTGCATTGCTAATGTAACAAAGCCACAAGCCCAGTTTTGTGTAGGCTAGCCTAAAATAAACGTCTACCGAATTATTTTAAACTGATGTTTTCCTCTAGAAATGTTTGGGCTATTGCCTATGTAAGGGAATTCAACCCGTTAATTTAACCACAACAACAGAAATGATTTCCAAGTTTTAGCCAAAACGCATTCCCGAACAATAGATGGGCTGGCCTATTGAGAAAGCTGTCCCGCGTTATAACGCGTAAATGCATCATCACTGGCAAAAGTCATGTCGAGGGAAAAAAATGCTTTGTAGCCATATTTTCGATGAATGAGTCAATATTACATTCATATAATCCTGGAATCAACACATGCGTGATTAGTAATATGAAATCCTCACTGATAAAAAAAACAACAGCGCCACATTCCCAACAAATCCAGCGCTTGTCTATTGTGAAGCTCATAGACTAGGCTACACATTCTCTTATGTTTTCCCTCTCGTGAGAGATCACATTTGTAAAACGGAATTAAGGTCCTACTTGGCCCCGTTAAAATTCACACTTGAATGCCCTTAAATTATAACGTGTAAGGATGCAGTCTGGCGAATGGGAGTGGAAGTTGATTTAATGAGGAGCCTCAGGTCCTCAGGCACCAAAGTACGTTTTGGAGCGCACAATTGTCTTCCCAAACAAGTGTCTATCGAACCAAAGCAATGCCAGAAAAAGACAAACATTTAATGTATGTAGGCTATCCAGAGTTGCGATGCACCGAGGGCGCACGTATCACCCATCAACAGCCTGTTCATAGTCCCTCAACGTTGAGATCCTCCAACAAAAACCAAGCTTTGCTGCCCATCCAAGATCTTCATCATCAATAGCCATATTGTATGACTATAAAGGTTAATTAAACGGTAAATGTAAATCACATGAATTAATCATCATATGCATTTAATAGCTTATTTAACAAACAGGCTACAAGAAAAAAACGAATAATCTCTGCAAACCTTGTTTCGTGTGGCTAAATCCGTTTCTGTGTGCGGGAGAAAGGTAATAAACTGCTCCAGACGGGAAAAGACACAAACTAAATCCCTGCTCGCATCCTCATGCCTTGAAGCAGCCAACCCAGTGTGGAGAATTGCGCGGGGACGTGAGGGTCGCGTTGGTATTAACAGACGCGCAGCTGCGGCTCCGCAAATACAGACCATCTATCTCACCCGTTGCCCTTAGCAACCATGGAGATCACCCACCCCACCCCCACTACTAAGCGGGTTAATTTGAGTAATTTAACCTTTATTTAACTAGGCAAGAGGGTTAGAGTACGGTTCGGATTTGTTTCCCCTCAGTAATTTGCCCAGTTAGAGCGAAGAGCCACTTGCATTTGATATGCGTAAAATTGTGCGATTTAAAGCGCAAAATCGTGTAATCTTAGGACAGGTTATCCTCCCATGTGCTCCCATTCCCATAATTGTGGTGTGCAGCCAACCGTTGCTTTGTATCTTAGTCTTGAACTCATGTGACTTGGGAACAATGGCCCTTCAAGCACATGAAGAACAATTGACACCTCGAGTGGATGAACTGTCCATTGAAAAGTCAATTCATTTAATCAATCACAATGTCCACCACCAATTAAATACACAGAGGAAAAGCCCTTTTATTACATGATTTTTCTTCTTCTGGAAACCATCTCTTGATTCCACAGGATGTATCCGCCTTCGCCTCACCAATCAGCATTGTTCAGCCATGTTGGAGAGCCAAGTGGCCATTTGCTTGCCACACAGTGAGACAGCAACACAGAAGACAAATTAAGGTGTATGGAGAGAAATAGCCAATCACAAAAATTCCATCAGTGGGCCTGGGGCACCGGAGCAGAGGGAGGATGCAGTGGAACATTGTGCCGTGGGCTCAGGCAGTCTGTATGGATGCCATCATATCTGTCTGTGCCTATCCGTTTTCATATTGGACAACATTTGTCCCCTGGATAGAGTAAATTGTGCGCTGCACTGGAAAAGCATTGCTGCGTGATTCATATTTTATAAGACAGTACATCTGCGAGGACTTGGTCTCTTTCGTTCCCTGAGCCTTCATTTCCTTGTGGAGGATGCCAGCGTGTCTATCTGTGCAGGCTAGGCTACACTGCTGGCTTTGAGTCAGCAAGGCATCCATTTAATGGTTAAAAGGGCACAGGGGGCATGGTGCAGCCGAGCTAGCCCTGTGTCATGCATGGCTCCATGTGAAATCCTCTCCTTGTATGGGATGTTGCATGGTGAATCAAAGGGTTTAAGAAAGGTGCAGACATTAGCTGAAGCGGGAATTCAGAATGTTACCAAAGTTTGGCACAATAAATCATTTGGTGGGCATGGCTTGGTAGGGTGGAGGATGGCGCCTCTGTTACAGTAGGTGGAGTTTCTACCATCTATGCTTCCTCAACAACAATACACAGTGGCTCTTCCCAGTAGCCCTCAGTTAGCTGTTCTTTTTGGGGTGGTCATTTATCTCCAGAGTGGGGTGTTTGTCTTTTGTGTGGGATCACCCGCTAGAACTGCTGGCTCTCCTATGCCTCTGACCAGCTTAGGCAGGTTGGAGCCAACGTGCCTGAAATATTTCATCATTCCTTCCCCTCCATCACTAGCTGATCCAATCAGAGAATACATTATTTTCAGCCGCTATCCGAGTGAGCAAATCCCAATGTCATTTGGATGTCGCAGACAGGCAGAGGGAAAGCTGTCTGTGCCTGGAGAGGCTCTTGCCGCCTCTAGTGACGTGTGTGTAGGGTAATGACATATTTTCCATTCAAGGGCTTGATCATAAATAACACCCATTCAGATGCACCACTACCTTTCAGTCATTTAGCAGAAACTCTTATCCAGTGATTTACAGGAGTAATTAGGGTTAAGTGCCTCACTCAATGGCACACCAACAGATTTTTCACCTAGTCAGCTCAGGGATTCGAACCATCAACCTTTCGGTTACTGGCCTAAAGCTCTTAACCGCTAGGCTACCCGTCACCATAACAGTCAGTACAAATTAAGTACCAACCTACAAGGTATGGGAGCTTTGAACAGTGTCAAAGTAATGGCTTTAGTTTTTGGCATTCTGTATCGGATGTCTGTCTGCTCTCAGATCCAGACATCCCACAGCCAGCAGACAGCAGAGTCCCTACAGGGACTGAAACATAAAAACAAATGTCCCCCAAGCGGAGGGATTTCAGTGTGAACACATTTAAGTGAAGCCTCACTAATGCCAGGCGACAGCGTGTGCATGCATGTCAGGCTCACACTTCCTGTCAACTCCATTTCCCGGTCTCTTGTCCAGGGCGACAAGGTCTTATTTTAAGAAGCCGGTTTCTGCAGCCTGATGACCAGCACGTGCTCTGACACCCAGCCGTAAACACTCTGGCTTGGAGGCACTGGCAGCCAATCTAATTGTATCTGCAGCCCCTTCATTTACTGCAAATAGATTTACAATAGGTCGACATCACTATCTATAAAAGTATGGTGTTAGAAGGATTAAGCCTTCCATTTAATCAATGTGGACTGCAGAAACAATCACGAACAATAGGAAGACCATGGAGGAGGAGTCAGGGTTAAAAAGAGGAGGGAGGGGGTTACTTTTCAATGCCTGTGCCATGATGCATGCCTCGGTCAGCCTCCGAATATTTCTCACAAGACATCCATTCAGACGAATTACAACAGAGTGGAGGCGATAGGGAAGGGTGAATTTATCTGGGCTAACAGTCATTGTCAACTGAAGTAGCCTAGGCACTGGAATGAAAGAGTGCTCAAAATCGTATCCATCTTAGGAGAGAGCAAGGCAGTGCAAAGATAGGTTTTTTCTTCTGGCCGATTTGAGGCATCCATTAGCATTTAGACCGAAAATGTTTGGGTTTTGATGTGCGCAGTCCTCCACTCTCTTTTTGGGTCCATTTAGGTAATGGCACTTTCCACGGTACATTAATCTGTGTAATTAGGTTTGAGCCACACTCTCCTCTGAAACAGATCGTGACGGGCCAGGGTACCTCTTTTTTTTTTGGAGTTTCTGCCCTGGAGGAAAATATGTGGAATGCTTTATTATTTTTTATCATCTGAATTCAGTGCTCATCGAGAGCAGGGAGGAAGCAATGGAGTACATGACTGTTTGACAATGTTGACTGATGGACCCGCTGATGTACCGTGATTCACTGATGAGGCAAATATGGAACACACCTCTGGTTATCTATCCAAATGAGGGAGGTGGTTTGCTTCCTCTGCGTTGTCAGACCATCCCAATCAACCTTCCCATAACCAGACAAACCAATGATTGGTTAAACCATAGACTATCATCCCATACCTCAACCAATGGCCACTTCAGAGTTCATCCGCACCAAAATGGATGCCATGACTGTGTCTTCACACGTCCATCCACCACCACCTGTAGGTGTCTTATGGGCACGTCTCCCCTCATCGGTGTTCACAATGCATTTAGATACTTCATCTGGATGTCCAGGGAACGGTCCACACACACACACAGCACAGAAAGCTGACCTTTCTAGATGTGCCGACTGGTTGTGTCACTCACAGCGGCGGCCACGTTGACGCCACTGCTCATGCATGGGAGACTTTGGCGTTGCAGCTGTCATAGCCACCCAATACTACAACAATCCTGTCCTGAAGTGATGCCTTCCCAGGGATTTCCCTATAATCTCTTTATGTGTGCACAACCTGTCAATCTCAATCATGGCTGTTGTTGTGCCAGCCTCCCGCTGAGGGTTGGATGGGAGGGGTGTGATGTGGGGCCCTGGCCAATGGTGATCCATTCTGTCGATTAGCTGCATGCTATCTCTCCCCACCAGTGCTAGGCTGAGGGCAGAGATACGATGGGGACCAACCATGGATTTAGCCATTGTGACATAGGGTAGGGGACCTGTCACAGAATACCTATGGAACAACAGAGCTACACAACTGTGAAACACCATTTTGTTAGTCAATCCCGCTGCCAACCCTAGTGGACGTGAAAAACCTCTTTCCACAGGTGGGGAACATGTAAACCCTGTGCCCTAAATCTCAGGAGGTCAACATGTGTGTATTCCTCCAACACTTGACATTTTCATTAGCTTAGTTGTAACCAATAGTGTAAAGTACTTAAATAAAAATACTTTAGTACTTTAAAGTATTTTTGGGGGGGTATCTATACTTTCCTATTTATATTTTTGACAACTTTTACTTCACTACATTCCTAAAGAAAATGTACTTTTTACTCCATACATTTTCCCTGACACCCAAAACTACGTTACATTTAGATTTCGATTTTTTTAACCTTTATTTAACTAGGCAAGTCAGTTAAGAACAAATTCTTATTTTCAATGATGGTCTAGGAACAGTGGAAGGAACTGCCTGTTCAGGGGCAGAATGACATATTTGTACCTTGTCAGCTCGGGGGTTTGAACTTGCAACCTTCTGGTTACTAGTCCAACGCTCTAACCACTAGGCTACCCTGCCGCCATTCTGTCTCCGCTTTGCAGGACAGAAAATGGTCCAATTCGCACACTTACCAAAAGAAAATCCCTGGTCATCCATACTGCCTCCGATCCGGTGGACTCACTAAACACAAATGCTTTGTTTGTAAATTATGTCTGAGTGTTGGAGTGTGACCCTGGCTATCCATAAATTAAAAATAAAATTGTGCCATCTGGTTTGCTTAAAGGAATTTTAAATGTATACTTTTGATACTTAAGTATATATAAAACCACATACTTTTAGACTTACTGGATGACTTTCACTTTTGAGTCATTTTCTATTAAGGCATCTTTACTTTTACTCAAGTATGACAATTGAGTACTTTTTTCCCACCATTGTGTGTAGTGCAGAAAGCAGGATGAAGGAGTTACCCTCACGAAATATCCTGACAACTAGCCAAGTGAGCCAGCATGACAACACTCCCTCCCCTCCATATTGTTTTTTACATGTAGACGTACTCTGACAAATATGCAAATAATTAAATATGTGATATGAGAAAGTTGATACTTTTATAGCTGACAATTTAATCAGACATAAAATTCAAGGCAAAGTATGGAGTAAAGTAAAGGATTTACAACTCAGGAAGCCCAATGGCTTGAGCAATGTGTGTTGTGATTCAATTAACTTGTTTTTCTTATTTACAGTGCTAACAATGCCTCCTTGTTAGAGCTCTGTTGGAATTTTGGACAGCTTATTCACAAGAGCAGCTTCACAATAACATACATTTTTTGCTTCTCTTAAGTTGAGGTAAGATACCGTATAACCTGTGATATATAGTGGGAACACTTCAGGTAAGGCTTCTATTGAGCGTAGAGACTTGTAGTACTGTCTGTCTATGCACTTTTTTTCTGCAAGGTCAGTTGCTCCTTCTGGAGTCCAAACTTCAATAGTTAGCCTGATCATAGCAGTCCTTCTCAGGAGCCGTCTCAAAACTCAGTTGGCGATGGTAACTAACGTGAGTCATGCTAGCTCATATATATATATATATAACACATACATACACACACACACACACCACACACGTATACATACATGTATTTATTTTATAGGCTCTGAAATATACTGCTGGTGCTTTAGCAGGAATATAGCAAAACAAATCACTTTGCTGCAGAGAACCATATCCACAGAGAAAAAAAATAAGTTCCTTTCATCTCAGCTTTTACTAGATTGGCCTAAAAACATTGGCCAGTACTGTACAGTTAGAAGGATTCAGGGACAAATCCAGGGGTATAAAGCAGACATTCTTCACACTGGCTTTTACAGTACGCACACTTGCTGTGCAAACGGTACATCAGTGTCAGTGCCTTAGAAGTCAGCTGGAAAAGTCTGTTTACTCAGAATGTCTCGGGGGACAAGTCTCAATTACTCAGCAGACACCCGTTTCTCCACTGGGCCCGCAATGCTTGTCCTTCAAGGGATAATAGCAGCATTTACTTGTTCCGTTTTTAGTCATATGGCCGGTGGCACCAGATCCCCGGCAGTATATCTCGGTCCAGAGTCCAATCTAGCGTACCATGCCCTTCCATCTTTACACAGGTCCTAAATTGTTGTAACAGTTGTGCCAAACACACAAACCAGCAATTTGCTCTCTATAATCGACTCCCCCTCTATGAGTCATTGGGAAAATAGGACAAAACAACCAAAAAGCATAGATTGAAAACATCACAAATTTGCCTCATTAGCATGGGTGAACTGAGTGGCCCTGTTAATCAAGACTATGTCTCCTCTTTAGCCACACAATCCTGATTCCCTCACCCTATGCATCAGAATTCACTTTCACTGGCCAGCCATGGACAGGTCAACAGCAAATTCTTCCGACATTCTCTCATTTGCGTACTAATTGAATTTATAACATTCTTGGGTGCATTTTTTGCATGCACCAGCACAAAACCCCCTTTCAGTTCACCCACTAGCCCAGATACTTGTAGGCCGTCGCACTATGGAAAAAATCAGAATCACACGACATACCATTGCACACACAGATTCCATAGTAGCAGAAAAATAGATCTATACTCCTCTGTTCACACTGTTCTTTAATTTCATGACGCATGTACAGATCTTGAACTCCACATATATAAAAAAACAAAAAACAAAAACAGGAAACCTTTACTGTATAAAGGGGAAGTTTAAAAATCATCCATGAAAATGCAAGAAGCTGAGGAATCTGATTTGAAGAAATCTGATTAGTTATACTTCGCTACATTTCCACGCTGATACACACTGGATGGACAAGAATCAACTCTGTGCAAATACTTCCCCAAAAACAAACACACACACCTACAAGCATAAGGCAGACATATTCTAACATTTTCAGATGAGCTGCATGTACCTCACATAATATTATGGAGTTTTGATCCATTCACTTCTTAAGACTGACATTACATTTGTGACATACGGATGAGATCCAGGATTGCATCCACTATGTCAAAAACATAGCCATTGACCATAAACCATTACATACAGTATGTTTAGAGGCTTACACGGTCTTCACTGGCCTCAGATGAGTTGGCTTTTGCCTGATTGTTATCCAGCTGGACCCCGTTGGCGTCGCAGCAGATGTAAAAGAAATTCATTGAGTATATACTAACGACCCACGCACATGCAAACAAGGTCTCACCCACAGCGGCAGCACAAAAGGAGTGCTAATTTTTCCTAAGTGCATTAACCAGGTCACCTATCCCATTGACCTACAAATGGGTTATCTCTGCAAGTCGCCCTAGTAAATCCGAACTCGGGCATTCAGTATTATTCATTTGAGGAAACCCCATGTGAAATGGAGAGCTTGGGACTAACGATTACCTGCAAAAAGATGATTCTGAGATAATTGGCTTCAAAGTTCCGAACCCTCAATGGTTTGAAAGGTGTCAGCAATGTTTGTCTGATATTCTTTTGAATTGAACAAGATTGGGGTGTTGAGTACTATATGGGTAGAGAACATTGAACAGAACAAGGCTTGATCAATAAAATTTGGACAAAAATGCAGATCGAACCAATAGTCCCAAGCTCTTGCAATATAGAGTGCAGAATAAATCGAAATCTCTCTCTAGCTTTGACATAATAAATATTGATATACAGATCATTTCAAATGCCCAAAAGAGAATTGCTCAAAGTATTTGCTGTCATTAAGTCGTCCATATAGATTATAATCACCACATAAATAAGTTACAAATCCATCATGACAGACCAATCAACAAAAGTGCTAGCCTGGCATAGTAAGACATTATGAATGCCATTAGAGAACATTATAAAATGAGGCCTATTAAGTCATGAGCTACTTCTGCCAGCAGGCTGGTGGAGGGATTCAGATAATAAATACCAAGGCCACATTTTTATTGGGCCTAATAGTTCTTAATTTCTCTCTTTTCTCATACGGCCTCCTTGTTAATGCCTTACTCATGGTTTTGAAATGGAAAGGCTTTCTGGGACTGTCCCCCCTGAATAAGGTGTGTTCAGGGCTCACCACGGATTTAATGTGACCACCTTCTGGGACACTTCTGTCCCTCAGGTTGGTGGGGGCCCGTTGACGTAGCTCAGGGCCAGTTGGAAGGTACGGGAAAGGGAGTTGGAGCGGTGGCACTCTGGGTCCATGAAGAGTGTTGAGGGCCAGACCAGCAGGGCTAGGAACACAGCCAGCAGGACGACCAGGAACACTGGGCTCCTCAGAGTCTTTAGTGCCCCCAGGGGCCACGAGCTGCACTGGGTTTGTCTGTCAGGGCACTCATTTGGCCTAGAGGAGGAGGGAAATGGATAGAAGGAGCATGATAGAATTACAAAGTCTCAGCATCGTTGAAGTCAGGGGTTGTTATTGACCTTGGGGACTGGGAGTGTGTGCTGTTTTTAATGTCTATAAATCACATGGAGGAGTGAGATTTGCTATCATCTTCTAATTGGTATAGAGTAGAATATCAAATGTCACGACGGGTACTTGCAGTGTTGTAGTTATGAAAGTTAAGCCTAATTGAGTGTATCTACGTATAATAAGTAAAAACTATGATATATTACTGTACTAAGTTGAACCAAAGCATTGAATATTAAAACATATAGGCTACGTTTACACAGGAAGACCAATGCTGATATTTTGTACAATTATTGGCAAAAGATCCGATTGGTCAAAAGATCAGAATTGGTCTTCCTGTTTAAAGGCAGCCAAAGTTTACACGTGAATACGACTTTACTCACAGTTGCTCACTATGGACCACCTCCCATGAGGCATTGCACTGCAGCTCTTCCTCTGGAGACTGGCAGATAAACAGGGGAATCAACAGAGAGGGACTGTGTGCGCACACACACACACCCACCCTCCGACAGGGGATGCATTCATTTTGGCCTCTGCTCTGTAGGCCTATACAACATTTTACAAGGCAGCTGGCAAAGGTTTTTACTTATAGTGTGATCTGCATGCATACAACCTGCCATCTTCATAAATAATGTGATACTGTTACCTGTGGGTTTGATTGAAGTTTACAAGTCATCGTATCAGACTGGAGGTCACATGACTGTGAGTTGCAGGCGGCCAAGCACAGCTCCTGGGTGTGTGTCTGAACAGCTATGTCCCCAAGACTGTGGCTTCCCTCAGAGCAACAAGCACACTGACACACAGCAACAGCAGTTTGGGTTACAGCACAGGCTAGACTCATTCTACATGCAGTGTTTCTATGCAACAAAGGCCAATTGTAAATGAAAAGAGACGTTGAGATGTGGTCCAATGAGGTTCCCGTGCACCCCCCCCCCCCCCCCCTCCTCTCTCTCATGGGACCAAACCACCAGCGCCTCTATCCACTCACTGGGTTCTGACGACCGCTCGTGGCCTATGGTGTGCCTTTATTCGCTCGTCTGCAATTACAACAGACATAAAAAAAATCCAGTTAACGCTAGAGCGTTCCGCCGTCCCTGTAAAGCTGCCAATTAAGCCACGAGCGCAAAGAAATGACAAGAACCCCTTTGAATTGGAAAAGTTTCCTCTGCAAGGCTTTGCAGTGAAATCAGGCTTTCCATCAGCACAGCGATTCACTTTCTTATGGACGTGTCCCCCTCTGGCGAACAGAATGCTTTAGTCAGGCTGGGCTTCAGACAGCTTAATTAGAAAGTAAAAAGCACCCTCCACACAAAACAAAAAAAACAGAAGGGAAATGTTCCTGGGCTGTTTCTGTTCTGGTGACACTTAAAACATGGCCTCTGCTACACCGATATATTTATAAATCTTAATTTTATTGTTTTGTTTACGAGTGAGACGAGGTATAAGATACTCTTTGTAGGCGGTGACACTTCCAAAATAGTGGGCAATGAATTTAAAGCTGCATGCAATGACACAAAACACAAAAGTGTGGATGAGTCTATGGATATTCACTTTGTTCGTGATGCCACTGAATTCTCCATGCATTTTTGCAAATATTGAAAAAGTCGATTCCTAGAGCTCGTCACAGTATAATTTGTATTAATTTTTTTATTTAAAAAAAGTGAGCCTTTTCCACAAAGCAGGTCTGCATAGAACCAAACACCTTTGTGTGTATGTCTCACTATACATGCCCCTCTCTGGACCAATGCTAGTAAAGAGGAACATAAGCAGAATCTAATGAGTGTGGAAGGTCAGGAGTCTTGGGAGGCTCCAAGGCACATCTTCTCAGCCGTTCCAGAAAGCCACACACACACACACACACACACACACACACGAAGATTCTCATGTGATGCAGTACGCCGCTCAATGTAGGCTACTGTTGCTAGTAGCTCATTCCTCCAACTTTACTCGTTTGACTGCAGAGGCTATAATTTTTTGGGTGTGGGCAAAGTCAATGTCCTCAAAGGATCAGAGGGTTTCTGTCTAAGTCATCATTTCCACCAATTAACTGAGACGACAATGAATTCTAATTTGGAGGAGATATGGGTCAGAGGGGACACTAGATCAGTCTTAAAAAGGCAGAGGAGTTTTACTGGGTTTAAGGCATACCTTCCCAGTACTGTCGGTCTGGACAGCCTTGGAGTAGGCTCTGTGCTGTTGGACCGAAAGGACCCTAGAGGGGACGGTGTGGCCACGCGTCTGTCCCAGCCAAGCGCTGATGCGAGCAGGGTCAAAGGTCACAGGCTCTGGGGAGGGTCCGTCGGGCGTGGAGGTCGTCCAGCGGCCAGAGAGTAGAGGTCTGTCATCTCTGACACTCTGGGTTGTGGGAGGTGAGAACACCTCTGGACCTGCATACTCAAACCTCCTCTCCAGACTCTGGAAACACCAGCCACAAGTGAGGATAGATTGTGTAATTTTACCTGGAATGAACTAACACATTTCATTGAGGTTTTCTGCTTTAATGTGCAAAATCCTCAGAGGCTTTGATGTCTTTATATTGCTGGCTTAATCAGATGCTAAAAATCAGTCCTACACTAATGTATCTTCCACTATTAATTCCAATGGGTTTTGGTTTGAGTTCAACAGCAGTGCAACACAATCAGCATTATATTAGTCTCACCAGCAAAACAAAACTTCTCCCTACTGACACCGATGATAATGGAAGTATTGGCTTTAGGGTTAACTAGAAACAGAGCACTAAGATTGCTTTCGCTCTAACACACACATTTTCCACCTCTCGCACACACACACAATAACTCCTTGTTAATCAAATTGAACAACAACATTGTGCCTCATAATTTCAATGGATCATTTGTTTCACCCTGACAGGCGGCTGCACATACTTCAGTATACACCAAATTCCTTTGCCGGTTGAACATAAGTTTACATTCCTGATAATATTGCAAAAACATGTTGACCTGCCTCTGAGCCTAAGGGAACAGTGGCCGAGCGAAGCGCCAGAATACAGATCAGTAGGAGGAGCTACTCACCATGTCCTCTGCTGCGCTGTTATTTAGATCAGACTGAGAGCCTATGGAGCTGAGGTAACTCCGCCTCTTCACAACATCTCTGGCCAATGGCTTCTCTCGATCTGTTTGAACGACACAAGCACACCTCAAATCTTGTGCCAAGCCTCACCGAAAACAGTGACAGCGTCAATCATTTAAAAATGTTCTAATGGTATCCCAATGTTTGAGGATAGAACACGTGGATTATTCTAGAAGCGTCATTAACTTTAAATTTGAATCCATTGTAAATGGTTTCATTGCCTACCTGTGTGAGCGCTGAAATATGACAAGTCAGCGTCGTATTGGGAGACGGGGCCCCCGATGTCGACGGAGGGGTCCCACTCCAGCACCATGTGGTCCAGGTTGGGGGGGTTACGCTGGTCTGGGGCGCTGCTCTTCTCAAACACACCGTCCTGCTCCAACAGGATCTCAGATGGACAGCCGGAATCAGAGGCTTGAGTCAGTACCCAGTCATCCTCATACACCTGACATAGGGAGGAGGGAGCAAAGGGGGAGGTATAAGCGGAAGGTAATAACGATGCTATAAAAACACACTAATGGTAGAGTTGTTCTCGGTGTTTGGCCTGCAACAGCTGATCAGAGCCAAGAGAGAAATTTACATTTCACAACCCAAAAACCACCTCGCTTTTCTTCGCTAGCTTCCTGTAACCCATATATGCCTTTCAGAACAGCGGGCAGAAGCTTAGAAGAGCAGGGTCTTAGAGTGGCAGGTGCAGTTAAAGATACAGGTTAAGCAGACCATACCAGTCTCATGCTGAGCAGGCGTGTGTGCAGACGGCCCACTCCCTCAAATACTTGGGCACAGTAGAGCAGCAGCTCCTGCAGCCCCGCCTCGATGTCCTGGGCGTCCTCTGGCTCGCTCCTCTGGATTAGCGCCTCACCCCGCTCCAGGAGATAGTTCAGGCGCCCCGCATTCTCCCCCACTGCCTCCTGGAAGGTCTGAGGCCACACACACACAGCAGTCAAATCAGAGAGGAGACATTTACCAGGGGAAAGGCCTGGTACTGGCATCTGGTAGCAGCAAGTCAGGGACAGTTCATGGGAATTACAGATAAATTACCAGGTAAAGCAGACGCAAAATTATGTTAGGCACAAGTGAGGACCGCTGATTACGTGGTCAGATTACTTAGCTGGTCAGTCCTGTCCAGTACAGTCTCAGGCCATGTCCTTTACCTGCAGCTCCCGCATCTTGTCACAGGTGTCCCTTCCAGAGAAGTGTTCCACCTCGGTCAGCCTAAGGTCCATGTCAGCAAGCCACACAGCCATCTCCTCCCTCTGGCCCTCAAACTCCTCCCGCTGGGACACACGGTGCTGGGGGAGGTGCAGGAGAAGACAGGGTAGGAAAGAGAGCATGTGAAGCGGGAGGGAATTGGATGTAGCGCAAAAAAATAAATGTCCCCTATATACACTGCCTTAGACATCTTGTGCCTTCTACCTTGAGTCTGCGGCAGACACTCTCAACCGTTCCGTGTAGGCGGTCCCAGCGCTGACCACAGTCCTTGGCAATGCCAAGCAGGCGTGACCGCATGGCCCCATCAAAGAGCCTGGTCAGGGTCCTGTTCCTAAGGGTCAGACTGTCCAGCTGCACTAACCGAGCCCCAGCCTGTGTCCTCAGGCTCTGGGAGGGGAGAGCACAACAACTGGGGGTTTAGATAGAGACTTGTTGTTCTGTCTGTTCTATTATACAGGTGAACAAAACAGTGCCTCAATAACACCACCAACATGGGGCTTTAGACGGCCATTAGACAGCCTGATCTGGTCTCTTTTACCTCAAATTTCTTGAGCTCCTCCTTGGCAGTGACAAAGAGCACATTGGCAGATCTCGGGGAGTCGGCAGACTTCTCAGCCAATTGGAGCCAGTCGCCGAGAGAGGAGCACTCCTTCATGAACTCATGCCATAGCACCCATTTTCTTTCCAGCCTTTGTGAGATAAAAACAAAGGCCAGACTGGTAAACAGAAAAGCACATTGATTAGGGTAGTATGGTTCACTGCTAGGAGAGACTGCAGAATCGCCCCGTTGATCAATATAATCTACTATCCATTAATTAACTGTTCACGTTAATTAGGTCTTAATCCTTCAAGTCAGCAAATACAGATGAGAAAACCCCATAGGGGAAGAGCAAACAAATGTGTTGAGGAGTTGAGAAAGGGGACTTTTCTGATACCCACTTACTGGACACATCCATCCAGAGACAGGCTTCCATCTTGGATCAAGCAGCTTCCCAGTGGCAGACAGTCTTGGGGCTCCTCACTGATATCTAAAAGAGGAAGGAAGTGAGACTCAGAAAGTAGGGGCTCAGTGTGCTCTAGGATCAGGTCCAATCCCAAGGGGCTGTTCACAGACTGGGTAGCGACTCGACGTTCATCCTCCTCCGACATTATGTCACTTCCAATGCTGCAGGGACAATGGTGTCCATGACTACCGGCTGGGAGTTGCACCTCCACAGGCATCTTGGGCTCCACCTGTCACCTGGGCAGCTCCACCTGTTTGGGGTGGGAAAGTGTCGCTGCATTACAACACTCCGAAATGAGGGAACAATCACAACGCATATACCCAATGCAATTCATTTGAAAGCATTTTTCACACGAACGTGTAACAATGTCTATAGTATGTTATCAGATGGAACCTACATGCTTTCAATGCACTCCGTAAAAAGGTGCGATCTTTGAAGAAACTATAAATCAAGGGTTGGATGTCTTGGAGCACTGTGTTGGGTGAGCACCTGAGTTAACCCATCCGGGTTATTCATAGAAGTAATTACAAACAGAGTTCTGAATGACTGCCCAGGAATTGAGAGAGACAGCGCAGATGGTGCGTAGCTGAATGCCTCTCCCAAAGTGTGGCAACTACCCGAACGGTCAAGAGGTAATTTTCTGGGCCATCTAATCGTTTTGTAGTAGCAATCCCTCTTATGAATTATGACTCAGCAGTCCCACACTTCAGACCATTCTAAAAAAAAAGAGGTTAGGAGCTGAAAACAGAGGACGTTTTCACATTACAGACTGTTGGATAGGAAATTATAACAGTAAAGAGTAGTCTTTCAGTCCCGTCGATGTTGACATTAACCATTTCTGCCTGCCTTTAGAAAATCATACAACAAAAGCGGAGGGTGTGTAATTAAACCAGTCTGAAACATGCACTTGTCTGGTCAGTGCATAGGAGATGATGTACCCACCGTGACAATTAAAACCTACCCAGAAACCGTGGATGGATGGCGGCATTCACGCAAAACTGAAAGCACGAGCCACCGCATTTAACCATGGAAATGTGACTGGGATTATGGCAGAATACAAACAGTGTAGTAATTCTCTCCGCAAGGCAATCAAACAAGTGAAATGTCAGCATAAAAGTGGAGTTGCAATTCAATGGCTCAAACACAAGACGTATGTGGCAGGGTTTACAAACAATCACGGACTACAAAAAGAAAACCAGCCACGTCACGGACACCGACGTCTTGCTTACAGAAAAACTAAACACCTTCTTTGCCAGCTTTGAGGAAAATACAGTGCCACTGACGCGGCCCGCTACCAAGGACTCTGGTCTTTCCTCTGTGGCCGACGTGAGTAAGACATTTAAGCGTGTTAAGCCTCGCAAGGCTGCCAGCTGGCTGGTGTGCTGACGGACATGCTTCAATATGGCCGCCACTGTTCCGCAACCCAAAAAGGCAAGAGAACTAAAGGACTATCGCCCCGTATCATGCACTTCTGTCATCATGAAGTGCTGAGTCTAAATAAGGATCAGATCACCTCTACCTTACCTGACACCAGAGACCCGCTTCAATTTGCTTACCGCCCCAATAGATCCAGACGATGCAATCGCCATCGCACTGCACACTCCTCTACCCCATCTGGACAAGAGGAATACCTATGTAAGAATGCTGTTCATTGACTATAGCTCAGAATTTAACACCATAGTAACCTCCAAGCTCATCATTAAGCTAGAGGCCCTGGGTCTCAACCCTGCCCTGTGCAATTGGGTCTTGGACTTCCTGACAGGCCGCCCCCAAGTGGTGAATGTAGGAAACACATCCACTTCACTGATCCTTAACACTGGGGACCCACAAGGGTGCGTGCTCAGCCCGTTCCTGTACTCCCTGTTCATCCATGACAGCGTGGCCATACACGCATCCAACTCAAACATCAAGTTTGCAGACGCCAACAGTTGTAGGCCTGATTACCAACAACGAGAGCCTACAGGGAGGTGGTGAGGGCACAGAGTATACGGTCTGCAAACCAACCTCTCAATCGCAACAAAACATTGGAGATGATCGTGGACCTCATGAAACAGGAGAGGGAGCACCCACCTATCCACATCGACAGGACAGCAGTGGAGAAGGTGGAGAATTAAGTTCCTCGGCGTACATATCCCGGACAAACTGAAATGGTCCACCCACAGACAGTGTGGTGAAGAAGGCGCAACAGCGCCTCTTCAACCTCAGGAGGCTGAAGAAATGTTGCTTGTCACCCAAACGTTTACAGATGCACAATTGAGAGCATCCTGTCGGGCTGCATCACCGCCTGGTACAGCAACTGCACCGCCCACAACCGCAAGGCTGTTCAGAGGGTGGTGCGGTCTACACAACGCATCACAGGGGGCAAACTACCTGCCCTCCAGAACACCTACAACACCCGATGTCACAGGTAGGCCAAAAATATCAAAGTCAACAACCACCCGAGCCACTGCCTGTTCACCCCGCTATCATCCAGAAGTTGAGGTCAGTACAGATGCATCAAAGCTGGGACCGAGAGCCTGAAAAACAGCTTCTATCTCAAGGCCATCAGACTGTTAAACACCCATCACTAACACAGAAAGGCTGCTGCCAACATACAGACTTGAAATCATTGGCCACTTTAATAAATGGATCACTAGTCATTTTAATAATGTTTACATATCTTGCATTACTCATCTCATATGTATATACACTGAATTTTAGATAATCTTGCCTATCCTTTACTTAGATGTGTGTGTATTAGGTAGTTGTGTAAATGTTAGATTACATGTTACATATTGCTGCACTGTCGGAACTAGAAGCACAAGCATTTCACTACACTCGCAATAACATCTACATGTGACCAATAACATTTGATTAGATTCATGCAGGCCGGTCTGTTTAATCCTGGTTGTAGGCCCGGTCTGTTTAATCCTGGTCTTGTCTGTCATTTTACAGTATAGTATAATAGTTTCTCTTTCCTTCTTTCTCTCGCTTTTATTCAGTGATTGATGGCACATTGGGCAGCAGCCTGTGAGATAACGTTTCAGAGTGGGCACAGGTTTCTGAGGCTGTCAGATCTTTAATCGTGAATTATAAACAGAAAAGATTGGCAAAAGGACTAACGTTTATCTAAATACCATTTAGAGCAGTGATATTCAAAGTCGGGGTCGTGACCCCTAGTAGCATTACGAGGGAACTTCAGTGGCGTTACCAAAAACAAAACCTTACGAGTACAGATCATTGTATGGGACAACAAAATGTTTGAGAAAGATAATTGTATTTATTGGTTTCTTTCATTTTGATGTAATGAATTGATGGTTATTTGTTGATGTAAAAATGTAAATTTGTCATTCAATTTTGGGTGGGGTCGCAAATAATTATTGGGAGAAAAATATGGGGTCCCTGCGAAAAAAAAACTACATTTGAATACCACAGATTAAAAATGGATTTTTTTTGCATTCATTAGCTACGGAGGATACTTTTTGATGCAGTCTTCTCATTGTCATTCATTACTAATTTCCATGTTGCCATGCTTCAGGGCGGAAGGCATGTTGCCATGTGAAAAGAATGACAGCTCCTTCCAGGGGAAGTAGAACAGTGTGGAGGATGTTTCCAACACACATCACTGGCAATCTGCAAACACACTTGTGAGAGTCCATCGACCCAACTGTCTAAACTTCGTATTCCTTTCAGATCCTCTTGAGGAACAGTCAGGATTGCAGAAGTTCTTTAGTCAGTGCAGAGATTTCACTATCAAGTTTGAACTCTTGGCAAACTTCTTACGTGGTTCTCAGTTTGTTCATTTATGTGGCACAAAGACGTGAGGAACTCTCCATTTGAGCCAACCTCTCAGACAGTGACATGCACACAACTAATGACTAAACTGAAGTCCATAGGTCAAAGAGACTGCCAGGAAAAACTTTATGTAGGGCAGATGTGAGACCAGGCTGTCGGTGGAGTCTGAACTACTATCATGTGCGATACAGTTATGGACAACATCAATAAAAATGGAAGGGGATGATTATATGACCCAAAAGTAAATATTGCTTATCTTACGGTGACATGAAACAGGGAACACAAGGTTCACATGGTTACCACTGCGTTATGCCAACCCAATCTGCTCACATTACTAGTGTTGTCAATCAAAATGTCCCGTAAACAACTTGATTGAGATGCCCTGGAGACTTAACACTTCACAACAAATCACCACAGGACTGTTCTTTTCCATGGCAGCCATTTTGTTTATGCAGTTAAATAGAAATACAGATTGTGGAAGTAGCCTGTAGGCTCTTTAAGGATTCCATCAGCCTTGGAGGCCGATAAACCACTTCTTCACACTTGTGTCCGGAGGAGTTAAGTGGGCACCACTGTTTCCCTGGTATAAAAAAAAATGGCAAATAGATTTCCCCCGGTCCCTTACCTGATGAATACGCCATGGAAGGTTGGCTACTCTGGTACCAGGGGCTTATTGTTATCATCGGCAAGTCAACGGCCCTCTCCGGACTAATGTCACACTTGATAATCCGGCACAGCAGACTGCTGCCGCACCGACCGGCCTGAGGTTGACCTCTGCCCTTAGACTAATCATCCAGAGTGAGACTGGAAATAACACTACCAATCAGACAGATTTCTCAATGGTCATCTTCTCTTCATATTCAGATAGAAGAGAACGCAGGGCTCTCAAAATGGCTGCCAGCCATTGGTTAAATATGAATATGAACACCATGAAACGTCCTTTTCTTTTTACTCGAGAGAGCAGCGTCAGTCAGTCGCATCTGAATATTCATATGCGTGTGTGGCTGACTGCTCCATTGAAAGAGGGCAAGGAGTCACTGGATTGGGCCTCGAGGCGATGGGAGTTGAAAGCAGTTTTATTACTTTCGTACCTGTTAGAGGAGCTCAGTCCATTCTGGAGTATAATGGAACATGCAGATGTCACAGCTTCTGAAGGGCACTCGTAATTTCTGCAGGCTGGGAGGGAGAGAGGGCTGGGCGGCAACGAGGCTCCAGATCTATGGTGAGAGGTTAATCAATTCTCCAGTGTTGAGTAGTGTGTTTGTGTGTGTGAGGGGGTTAGGGTTGCAGTATATGATGGAAGCTGACAGCCAGTAGTTGAGTAACATGTAATTCCATGGGGACTCGGGTCAGAAGCTCAGGTTTCTACACATACATGCCTGTATCATTTACGCCCTCCATAAAAAAAAAGAGAAAAAAAGTGTCATGTTAGGTTTCAGTCCCCCTCTAGACAGCACAAAGGGCAGGGGGCTTCTCTGTCTGCAGGTGATGATACAGTCTCAATAGGCTACCTCTCAATGACATTACATTTACTCTGTTAAAACCTTCCTCTTTACAGTATGGCAAAGGCCATCCGTGTATATAGTACAGTCCCAAGACACTGGATGTTAAGTCACCATTTCTGCACAGATTAGAGTAACTACCTGCCCATGAATAAATTAATAGGGATATGACAAGTAAACTAATGTCAGCTTACGCCCACAATGTGCATGAGTCATATTACTGTCGGGGTAGGGGTGGAGGGGGGCAAAGCAGGTGCATGTTGGTAGTTTTCCATAACAATACCCGCATTTGAATAAGTGAGAGCTGAATGAACCCAAACAGTGAAACTGCTGTCTGCTATGGAAGAAAAAAAACTATACCTCTCCGGCTCAGACAAAAGGTGAGCTGCTGACGTCATCAGCCAACGATTGCCCAGACGAGCCCTGCTGCGCGAGAGACACATGAAAAATAATGACAGTGTCAACACAGCCATTAAAGCATGATTGGCCGCTGACATTTCCTTGATGGATGCCTCATCAGCTGACACCGGTAGCATCCTGGACCACCTGACGGACAGGCTGGGAGCGAGAAGCAGGAACATTACCAGGGAAAAGAGGTTAACCCGCGGAGTCAGTCTGCTATTCAGACTTTGACAGAAAGTATCAACTGTCATTAGCCTAAACATTGACTCAACCTCCAGGTCACGTACTGCTGGCTACATGTTCTTATTGGGACAGTGTTCGGGGACAATTGCATCCCTTTAGCCATCTGACTTGTGGTGGACACAAAGTTTATAAGCAACTGGGACAGGTCGTTCTTTGTCCGGGTGTGTGAAGGCAGCTCCTCTCCTCTTCTGATGGTGAAAAAAACAAAAACAAAAACAGCCATTGGTATGCAGGTCCTATGCCTGGAGAAGAGGCTCAGGGCTGAACAGACCGAGGCACCACACCGCTGCATGAATCACATTTATCTGCCTGGATACTATTAGATGGGCTCTACAGCACCACCAGTGACCACGTAGTTAGTCTTGCTCAACAAAAATTTACTTTGACTTCAGCACTTTTTAGTCCATGCCAACTAGTTCAGTACTTCAACAACACTCGGAGGGCGAATGCAGTTCAGTCGAAAGGACTAGGCACAGCAGGCAAAATTAAACAAATAACAAGTACAGAGCCATTGGAAACACAACATACTAGTTGTGAAAAGTGACAACTGTGCACGTCACCATAGCTGAAATAATGACATCTTAACAAAACACCTTGATCTGTTCTCATCCCAACAGTTAGCATGCCTATCGACACGTTTACAGTGCTCGTCTCTTTTGCAGCATGTCTCCCTTCTGTGCCATACCGCGGGCAGAGTGAGGAGGAGCAGCCGTGGGGGACATCCGGTGGGACAGCCAGTGCGTAGCAGAGAAAATGGAGCGCAGCGTCACGTCGTCAACTGCTCCCAACCCATCCCCCTCAAACTCGCTCCCCTCACCCCAATGGCCCAGAGACTGCGGCCATTGTCTCGGTAGCACAAAAGACTCAAAGTGAACAAATGTGCCTTTCTGCTGTCCGGATGGAGTGCGGAAGACAGGCCTGGGACACCTGATCTATCCCTCCATCTGCACAGAGAAAGAGGCAGCCAGGGAGAGAAACTCAGCGTTAGTCACCCCCGAAACTGATCCAAGATCAGAACACTTAACACAGTCAGTTGCGGGAGAGGAAAGGAGCAGGTCCAGAGGAGTGATCTGGTGACCCTCAATGGAAACTTTTTCACCCTCCAACTAAGTCTCTGCATTAATTGGAGTGAGAACGAGAAAGAAAATGGCAGAGACAAAAATGGAGGGCGAAGCAGAATAAGAGCGAAAGGAGAGAAACAGCGATTGAAAGACAGGAGAAAGGATGATAGAGTGAGTGAGTTGTGTACTGTAGTACCGAGACTGTAGTATTCAGCCCGAAGTGACTGAAAAACAAATATTAGTTTGTACCACTACTGCACTCTATTCAGCCCTCAGTGACTGAAAGACAAATATTAGTTTGGAACTACTGCACTCTAATAAAAAAATAAAAAAAAGTGGTTAAACATCAAATAGACTACAAAAGCTCTCTCATATTTCATAGGCTGCTAGAATTACTGAGCCTTCCCTACTAATATTTACTAAAAAGGTGCGTTTGGAAGCTATGCTACGTTGGTTAAACCCGACCCCATGTTTCCAACAGCAATACCTCAGTATTTAGATTTCAAGTCTCTGTATAAAAATGCCTAAAGTATGTGATGAGTACAAGACAACAAAGACAGAAAACAGAGAAATTACGTGAACACAATGGAACAAGAGGCCTGGCCGGGAACAGGAAGAGATTGTGTGGTCAAGTACACTTTAGGTTACACAGATTATGTTTGGTGTCAGATAAAATAGATTTTAATGAGGGCTGTATCTAATGTTGTGCTTGATCAGGCATGGGAAACTGGTGCTCTGGATATCATAGCTATACTATCACTAAGAGGAGAGAGAGGGAATAACCCCAGTCACACAAGAGCCCAGGACTGAAGAGAACAATGTTATTTTTTTATTTTGTGGGGGGGGGGGGGGGGTCATCTTTCTCCAAATGCAGAGCACATTCCTCCGTCATTGACCGCACCTCTCGTTAGGGTGACCATCATGCAGCCACACACAATGCCATATAGGATAAGGGAATGTAACTCAATTCTTAGAGGGCTAGAGCACTAAATTAGACTCAGTGGTTCGCAATGTTCCTTGTGTCCTACAATTCATTTATTAGACATCAGGGAAATTAACAGAATGAAATGTGTTTTGCTAAATAACTAAAAGAGCAAGCTAATGAATGCAACAGAAATTGACTGGAATGAAAGCCAAAAACAAAAAACCTTTCTGGAAACAATTTAGAGGCCTGCGATGGACGTCTGTAAGAGGGGCATAGACGGACAGATAGACTTAATCAAAATGGATGTCTGGATGGAAACCAAAATAAATCACAACACTTTAGAGTCCCTGTTAAACAATACAGTTTTGGTTATAGGAGAGCAGCAGGTAAATGAAACAGACCCTGAATCCAGTTCAGAAATCTTTAATCTGTTTATTTTCCCTCTCAGCTCCATGTAGGGAGCTTGGAGAGACACGCTACTGCCAGATGCTATTCTTGAGGAGCTGAGCCCCTGAAGAGGGGACATTTTGTGACCACGATTAAGAGATCTGTAACCTTCAATGATGAGAGGGTATCATATCAATACCGAAATGAGAAAGGCCTGCAATTCTCCTTCTGATTAATGTCCTTACACCCTTTATCTCTATGTCAGGGATAGTAGATTAAATAGCTATCTAAGATATCCTGACATCTGCTCACAAAATCATGAGTTGGGTTTCACCGTTTCAGAGACAGCACCGTTGTCAGCTTTCTGGTCCAGGGCCTGGCACTTGTCTGAGGGATGTTGCTGACCGATTCAGTAGTTAATTAGCCGACACCAATTTCTTCAGGTCAAGCACTGCTCAAAGGAGCAGACTCCTTTTTATCTAATTGCTGGTCACTAATGAAAAAAGGACTGTCAAAGGGCTGTGAAGATACACGGTCATTCCCATTAGGCCTATACAAACTTGCTTTATTCACTGGCATTACAAGGTTTAGACATCGGCCCGCAAGCGATGTGCAATTTGTTGTGTAAAAGTACTCTACCTTTTTTTATTTCACCTTTATTTAACCAGGTAGGCCAGTTGAGAACAAGTTCTCATTTTCAACTGCGACCTGGCCAAGATAAAGCAAAGCAGTGCGACACAAACAAGAGTTACATATGGAATAAACAAACGTACAGTCAATAAGACAATAGACAAAAATCTACATACAGTGTGAGGAAATTAGGTAAGATTAGGGAGGTAAGGCAATAACTAGACCATAGTGGCAAAATAATTACAATTTAGCAACTAAACACTGGAGTGATAGACCTTGTGAAAAAGAGCACAATTTTCAGTGAAAAGTTGATGGCTGAGGAGTATTTGGTTCCACTAAGAGTTGTAGGTCCAGCAGTAAGGCTATTGATGCCACATCCTCAAAAAAGTAATAACCTCAAGGCATGACAGGGAATTCACTTGTAAAAATGAGTCATGCATACTGTAGTTTCATAGTACAGCAGCCAGACATTAACGGTTCCTTGTGAAAACAATTTAAGTGGAAATGACACTTTAGGCCTACATGTTAGTACTACCTGAGATAAACACCATTCCTGCCTGCTCTTGGAATTTGTAATAACATTGACGAAACTCGAATGTTGTTAATGACCCACTTTGTCTCTCGCCAAACAAAACGTGAATGAAATAACATGTTATAATTGTACATTTTAATAGACCTAACCGAACGTTTAAACTATACTGACGTCAAAAAAAAAAATCACCAATAGCATTGAGACAGTGAAACAAACCGGCAACTTACGATTCTACTTCGTCTGGATTCACAGGTGGAATTCATACAGCTGGGAGGTCTTGACACTTGGAAGCCCCATTTCGCTTGACGCCTAAATATGACAAATACCTATTCGAAAATGCGGAGGGACGTTTGTGCACGCTTAAAGAAACAACCATAGGATGTCATTTGTGAAGTTGATCTGCTTTCTCTTGTAGATGTAACCACTATCGAATGAGCACACCGGCGTTATGAATGTAGCAGGTAACTTGACCTGTCACAGGGAGTTTGAAACCACACCCCTCGCGTTCTACTCACCTGCATTAAACTTCCGCCTACCTGCATGTGTCCCAAACAAAAATAGGATCTATCAAAAAATGTTGCCTTATCCATTCTTTCATCACTGAAAAATACAGTGGACAATTCAATTGAAGTTTCTCTTATAGATTTAATTTTTTTTTAACTCAAAAGGTTATTTCCGGACTGTGATACAAAAAATATATAATTCAAAGACAGATGTCTGGATCAATTTAAATAAATGCAAACGTTTACATGTATTATACAGGCCATGTGCACAGCTCTTCTAGCCCTTATATGTAATTATTCAAATGAAGGCATATTGTAGGCCAGTTACATAAGGATGGTATAAAAAGAGGTTGAAGTGGCTTGTATAAGATTTTAATTGTAAATTGCAGTCATTTTATACTCATATGAGTATAACTTCACTGACTTGCCTAGTTAAATAATGGTTCAATACAAAAATGAGTATATTATAATTTTCACCCCAGTTGTCTTGAACACAGAGAATATCTTGGTAAATATATTTGGCTCCACTCAAGTGGAGGACTAGTATAAAGATGTGACTCATAACCCCCATGATTTACAGTAGATCCTGTGGTTTTAGGGGACAGTGAAATAAGATAGAATTTATACAGATTCAGGGTGCATTGTAATTGTATTTGTGTCATTAGAGAAGGCACAGCTGATTAACTCACACTGTACTAATAGGTAGCCCCCCCCAAGGAGTCCCTTTGTTGTTGATTACAGTGAAACAAAGGAGGGGCATCAGCAAGGCAAACATTCCCCTCACTGTAGTCACATATACAGGCTACAGAGCGTCAGTGTGGGGCATGATCCCAGCATGCCAGAGAGAGCGATTGTAATGTCTTTATTCTTTTGAAACTTCTGCGAGTGTAATGTTTACTGTTAATTGTCATTGTTTATTTCACTTTTGTATATTATCTACCTCACTTGCTTTGGCAATGTTTTCCCATGCCAATAAATCCCCTTGAATTGAATTGAGAGAGAGACAGATTCAGGCTTTTACATTGATGGCTTCACTCTCTCAGCTCATGTCTTAGAGGAGGGCTCAGTCAGACGGTTTTCGTTGGTGCTTCAGCAGAAACAGGGGGAGTGAGTGAGAGAGATAGAGATTATATGCTTACCGCGTTCCCTCTCCAACCGAAGCTAACGCCAAATCTCTTTTTAACAAGGGGAGAGGGGAGATGGGGGAGGGGCAAGGCATACGAGATAACTCACTGAGCACGTCCGAATGGATTACCCAATCGGCGGCTAATTAAGACAAAAAACACTGTAAATATACATCAGAGTGGTTTTACTCTCCATGCTCTCTCTCTCTCTGTTTTAATTATGCTATGGAGAAGGAAGGGGGCTTATCAATTGGCCTTTCCGGAGAAACAAAAGAGAAGAGCCACCGGTGAGGAGGCCACAGGCTTCCTTTGGACAGAGTGCAGGGAGGAAGTTCATCATCAGAGCTCCACAGAGAGAATGAGATGGCATCTCAGTAGTCAATACAGAAGACGATGACAGCCCTCACTGGACGGTGTGCGTTAACTCTTTTTTTTCCTACCTGATTTGAGACACAAGGAAGAAACCTAGTTTGAATGGTCTTCTGTGGCCAACTTAATTCATTCCATTGAGATATGTAATGTACAGTTAGTACTATAAAGTGGACACGGTTGTGAGCAAGGTAGGCAGTCAATGGCAGAGTAGGTGGGATAGTCGTTTAGCGAGGCATGCCGAGTGCAGAGGTCTGACAGGGTTCACAGCAGCATCAGCAGGAAGGCGACTCCAACAGCGGATCCCTTCCATTCCAGGAGACACAGCCTTTAATAAAAGCCACATCTAATGGACAAAATGTCTGTCCCTGGTCTGGCCTATTAACCTAGAATGAAATGGTGCCCCTATTCTGTTGATGTTTATGCTGATTGGTCCCTCCAATGTAATTCACAGCCTTCATTTTTGTGACTGACTTGTCTACTGCCTTTGTTAGACTTAGCACATCTATAGGAGTTCTCTAAAGCATGGAATGTTATGTAATGGCTGTGGATGGTATTATCATTTTGGGGCATGTGTATTGCCTACTACTGCCCATAGCCTGAACTACACTAGACAGACAGTAGGTAGGCACATTGAATCTTTGATAAGCAGAATCATTATGTAAGTGGGCTGGCAAATTGAGCTACTTTTACATGCATACTTGATGCGATACTCACATAAAATTCACATTCCCTGTATGGTGACGAATTGAAGATAAATTATGATTAAGTCATTGCCATTGATTTGTAGAGCTAAAACACGAGAAGAATACTACCATTTCGAGCCACTACATATCTATTACTGGTGTGAGACACAATGTACAGTATGTACACGATTCTTCAGGCATTAAGATTGTTTTTAAGATGCCAGTTTAACAAGTCACATCATCTCGATAACCCCAAGAGGATATAATTTCCACAAATTAAACCTAGTAATAAACACTGAGAAAAAAAAAATCTCTTTAACATGAACTCTCCCTCCCTATTTTAGAGTTTCGTACTCCCATTGGAAAAAGCTGCAGTTGTCAGCTCAGCTCTTCATCTCAACCAAGAGTAAATATTTTAGCGTTACACTTAGCGGGAGCAAGGCAAGTAGAAGCCTTGGTTAGCATCCTAGCTGATTGAATCTTAGAGGAGTCAATGATTAAAAAAAAAAAAACATTCCAATGCTGTGCTTTGTCAGGGAGGAATGCTTATGCTGACCAAAGATGTCTCTTAATTTGCCACGCAAACAGACATTATGTATGACTGAATGATTGGTGCAGAGGACATAATATCTCATCGGGAAAGAAGACTCCCTGTATTTTGATTATTCAGTTTAACGAGATTGGCCCTGATGGTAACATATTGTACAATATGCACATTTTATTTCTGTATTTCACATAGGTTAACTTTATGAGAATTAGGTCATTTCTGGGTTAAAGCCCAAAACTCTAGAATAGTCAACTCTCAGTGTGTGCAGACAGGGAAGCTGAGTGATGACGTGAGTCTTGTTAAGTGAATGCTTGTCCAAATCATTCACAGCAGGCAGAGGAAGTCAGGTGAAGTAAATTGACATTGAAGGGTAATATTTTGTCAGAGGTTGTACCTTCAAACTAGGGTACTCGGTAGTAATAATGAATCCTTGTAGCAAAGGCCCGGAATGCTTTCTCCTGTCTGGTTGTGTTTGTGCAATGATGTCTGGTTTCACATGCAAGGATGTCATATGCTTTTCTTTGGCAGCATGTACAATGTCACATACTGCAATTGTCAAGACAATGTAACCACATAAATTACTACGTTAACCATAGAATCCCATTCATTATACATTAAACTGCCACTGGGAGACAGATCACTCCATTCAAAATGTTGTTTTTTATACTTGCGCTCCCATTTAGAGTTCATTGTTACATATAGTTTAACATCAAAGAGCCAGCTATGGTCTGGTTTCTTATCTCCTTCATTGATGAGCATTTGAGTTTCTTTACATTGACGATCAGTACTGTCAACATTTGCAAGTCTAACATGCCTGAGATGACACCTCTTTTATCTAAAACATGGATGTACATATAACCTACATATGATCATATGGCATCTAAATATCATATGGATACTTGTGTCATAACTGAGTTCTAACAGACACATCTTTCTTTGAACATAAACTACCCTTTGGTCAAAGGTCTGAATGGTCATACATAATGTATTCCTACCGATACAGTATGATTTTAAAACAAATTTCCCAAATATGATTGATATTCCTATATAGTATCCCCTCGTGATTGAGGATGCACTGCCTCCTATGTACAAAACAAACCGGATCATATGTTAGTCTATTGGACAGATATGAATAGCGTACATAATAAAACTAATAGAAACGTTAACCTATACTCGGTTATTTACGTAGGGATTTACAAAGCATCTCTGATTGGCTCCAGTAATTGACTGGAATGGAGTAGGCTAGGCGTATTACTCTTGATCCATTCAATGCGTAAACAGTGACATGTGCCGTCTCACACCACCGATCAAAAGGTTTCAAACACGACAATTTGGGGATTAAATATTTCACAAACGTTGTTCGTGGATAGGATTCGGGTGCTAGTATCGGGTAGTTGATTATTTCCTTGTCTCGTGAAGTGTTTTCGCTTTGCTCAATTGATTGTGCTCGTGCCCTACTTACGCTTCTAATCAACAAAGTAAACAAACACATTTTTAGTCTTTAGGAAAGGGCACCACCAGCTGGTTACAAAGATAATTGCAGCATATTTCAGACAAAGGCCACACATAACTGGGTTATGAATAACTATGCCAACAAAAGGCTACTGTGAATGCTCACAATATTATTTTGACGTTGAAAATTGAAGTTTGGGTAGCCCACATATACGAAAGATCACAAGACTCACTCATGCGACTGTCTTTTCTAGGCTACAGGTGTAGGATCTTAATTTGAGCCAGTTTGCTACCGCAGGAAAATAATAACGGTACTAAAGGAAATTTTGAATTATTATGTGCACTATAATTCGACATTTTTGTAGGGGTTGATGCAATTTTAGTAAGGGAAAATCAAATATGACATTTCAAAGTGTAAATGAGAAACTTCAGAAGCCTTTGAAACCTCAAATACACTACAATTTATCCAGCAAAAGGGTGATCAAATTAAGATCCTACACCTGTATTTATATTCCAGAGCGTGTAAAACCTGTCTATGCGTAAAACAAACAAACAGTAGGCCTTTCTTTCTTTGAAGTCTCTGTAGTATGCAGTGACACCTAAATGCACTGTACATAACTGTACATAACCTAGCCTATTATTTAACTTGATAGCACATCTGACATTATAGTTTGACACCATTTTAACATAAATGATTGACATGTTAATCCACTTAAAAAAATAAAATTAAAAATGTATAAACCAAGAAGCACCATAAGGCACCATAAAGTTAGTATCATCCGTTTCGACCGTACTATCTAATCAGTCAGTAGACAAATTCCAAGCAATCACGTGTATTACTTTGATTCAAGGACATCAAAGTCATCATCCTTTGAACCAAAGATGTATATGTTATTTTATGATGAACCAGGACAGTTTGAGATGGACATCTTCAAGAAAGGTGAATCCATGATGCGCCATTAGGCATTTCATTTGACAGCTACTCTTATTTTTGAAGTGTCAACGGAGGAGTATATAATCTGGGGTTCATCATAAGAGTGCACATTTGAAGGACAGTTACCTTGGTTGGAGAGGTGAGACAAAAAGTAGCCCTGAGCACCAACCTAACAATTTTTAAGGACTTTTAACTCTGAGCATGGATGCGACAAAAATCTCAAACTTAAGTATCGATCACATTTTAGGCACTGAATAAGGACCTTCTTTTCCAACTTGGACCGAATCTTTACAACATTTTGGATGTTTGTCTGGCATCTTTCTGCACGGACACTCAAAAGGACATAATGGAAACTGGAAATATGGTATGCCGAGGGATCAACCGCCCACATGCTGCAGGTTTCGACCACACACGTTTGATTATAGTAGCAGTTACCTTAGCTATGGGTCATTTAATTGTCATCATGCAGATATAAAGCTGTATTCTAGTGCAACTCAAAACAGAGTTTTCAACGATGGAAGAGGTGAGATCGTGTTACATTTGATTATTTCACAACATAGACTGCTGAGGCCACAAAGTATTGAACTGTAGAGCTACATTGTTACAAAGTATAAGGCCTATTTTTCAGACCTACCGTTTTTTTTCTCTCTCTCTGCTTGCTTTCGACTACTTAATCATGTTTATTTTATTTGTATCTCAGGGTCTCAGCCTCTGTGCACTTACTTGCACCAAGATGGAAACCAGACCAAACCAGACCAAGATGGACAGCCAGACCAAACAACTGGAACAGCTGTTCGTATAAACGGATTACACTGTCGACGGACGGACGGGCCTAACTAGCCAGGAACACGGGCCTCACGGATGAAACCGTTAGAGCAAGAGAAGGATACGTTTGCTCTTAGCTTAACATTTGTTTAGAAAGTGGTTGTGAAACTGTGTAAGTCACACGTTATTTTCTGGACTTCTCTTAGGTATGGTTAAAAAAAAAGAGCGGCACCAAGGCAAAATCCCCAGATTTGGCTATGACGAAAAGAGATTTGCAAACAGTCTATAACAACCGCAGTTTCCAGGGAAACAGCTTCTCGCGATTCTTCAGACGATAACAAGCACATTTGCTTTCTTTACTCTAATTTATGTTCACTTGAGTTCATAGGTGATTAGGCCTACTCACCATGCGCAAATATCCCCAAATAGCAATTCATTGGTGGACATTTAATGTAAAAACTAAATTCAATTGTTAGACCTGCAATAAATGCACATTTGAGCAATTACAATACATGTCGGAGTGATTTACCTCTAGTTGTTTGAACAAAAGCAAGCAACAGAAAATGTAGAAAACAACATAAACTTTTATTAGATTCATAGTCAGAGTTGTAATTAGAAGCATTTTTATGCTGCGATACACTGCTGGAAAAAGAAACTTTCAGAAAATAAAGAGCATGCAATAAATATTATTCCTGACACTATAATAAATAAACACTATAATAAATCCAACATTACCAACATCCCCTTTACCTGTTTTGGGACACAGACACCAACACACTATAAAACTAAATAAAAGTACACTTAGTGAATTTATCAAAATATATTTTTAACAAACTGCTATGACATGTCTATGAAGAAAATTAACCATTGTTGCGATCACGTTTTAGAATAACATCATGTGTTTAAAAAAATAATAATGACAGTACACCACTTAATAAGATTATATCAATGTTCATAATGTTGAATAAACAAAACATTTGAAGAGTGGAGGACTCCTCAACTTTAGATTCTTGTCATGTTGTTAGTTGTAGAGATGATAAAAGTGACACATTAGTGACATCTACTGGCATATTGTGGGACTTATTATGCTACTAGAGCGTAAAGGTCAGGCAATAACTACACCATTTTGGTCACTTTACTTGAGCATTAAATATGCCAGTCAACCAACTACTCAACTCGACCATTTAGTAAATATGAACAATGTTGCTATACTTATTTCTAATGAAATTTTTCCAACATAAGTAGTAAAGACAAGACATGGTGATGTATTCTTACTCATTATCAAGCACTTCAGCATGAGGCGAGGATGATTTTCTTATCTACTAAACAATGCTCACAATAGTAAAGAAACTCAGTCCTTCTTGACACAATATCATTTTAGTATATTCGGCTAACAGAAGATTTGAACAAAGTGAGCTGTCCTGACAAAGTTTGCAACACTTTGTGTTGACATAGTCATAATTCAATTAAATAAAACAGGAGAAAAGTTCCAATTGCCACAGGTTCCTAAGTATCCCATTACATGACTTTGAGGTGTAATGAATGAGTTCCTCTCAAACTGGATATACTAATGTCCCTTATTCAGATCAAATGAAGCTGAAGCCGACTCCCTCATAGCATCCTCGTTGTTCTGCGGCTCTCTTACAGACCTAGTCATAACCGTACGCTAGCAATATCAAAAACAACCACACATTGTTGCCTTCAGTTCCACATTGTTCAGTACCACATTGGATAAGTGGCGATTTCGGAATATGACATGGTGCACGAGTTTTTAGACCCTTCCTGATAATGAGTATTTCTTGCCGTTTCACGGCGCTGTTATTAACACAGGATGCTCACAACGGTGTTCAAAGAGTGCAGGAGCAAGTTCAGGTGTTTTTTTCTCCTCCTCGTGATGTGCTTACATAGTGTTCAGTGGACAAAGACACTATCCATATCCACATAGCTAAGTACACAGGTTAAACATTTCTGTTTTTATGCACACTCGTAGGTTTTGACATTAAGCACACACAAGTTTAGAAGGTCAGATTGTTATCTAATGCTCACCCTCACAAACCTACCAAAGTCTAACGTTGAGAGAGAAGGAGAGAGAAGCATTGGAGGATAGCCAACAACAGGGGGTGTAAACTGTGGTAGCACTGAGCTAGCAGGTGTTCCGTCTGTGCAGATTTAGCCTGAGATGAACACCATTGCTGCAACAACAAACCTAGAGATGGGGAGGAGGGCACTGGTTTATCAAGAAATGTACCTTTAACAAGTATATTGTGGTACCCTTGTAGATTTCATATTTCTATAAACAAAATGTAACTGTGGGAAAATAAAGCTTTTTGCTAACAGTACGTTTAAGTTAAAGTTAAGCAAAAGTTATGTTATTGGTACTTCATGCTACACAATAAAGACAACAGCTTAAACAATATTAATCTAGGTGGTTTTCCCTTACATTACCTGCCATTACATTTTGGGGTTAGCAGACATTTTGGTTAGCTTAACTTGGATTTGAGACCAACTGGCTCAAAGTGCAATAAACACCTTAGACCAAGTTATGAAAGTCTTATTTGACCCAGTTATTGACAAATGGTGCTGTCTATATTACCACGATTTAAACCATTGCTAGAAAATTGTCTTTCAAGGGTACAGAAGATATCTGCGCAGATAAAGTTCTCCTTCTGCAATTAAGTTGGGACATTATGATGAACATATATGTACGTGGTAGCATTACCTTACCTAAAACAGGTAACTAGTATTTAACAGGGCTCTGTCAACAAATTTAGTAGGCTACCAGAGACCATGAACCTTGTTTTTGTATCACCTGTGATCATACTATAATTTACACAAGCCCATTAACAAGCAAATCAATATTATATACATCATTCCAATTGCATATTTGGGAAAATGCTCAGAGTGCAAGTGGAGAAATAGCAGATGTCGGAATCCTGAATAATATTAAACCCTGTTTACTTTTGAACATACAGCATCAGAAGAACATGACCATATGTTCATATCACATCTTTTCACAATAAAAGGCATCACTCTGTGATGTGCACATTTATTTGGAACACAATTTGACTCACACATCCACATTTTGGATAAATCCCTTTAGCGCAACATGGCCATCTACAGTCGGTTCACACTGACAGACCATGTATTACTTTGAGGCCCTTGGTCTCTGAATTTTTTAAATTTTTTTTTAAATTTTACCTTTATTTAACCAGGCAAGTCAGTTAAGAACAAATTCTTATTTTCAATGACGGCCTAGGAACAGCGGGTTAACTGCCTGTTCAGGGGCAGAACGACAGATTTGTACCTTGTCAGCTCGGGGGTTTGAACTTGCAACCTTCCGGTTACTAGTCCAACGCTCTAACCACTAGGCTACCCTGCCGGGAATACAGGGAATTAGGATGAAGCAGCAGAAAAACAACAACGTACAGCATCATGTACTTAGTCATTTGAAAGGTTCCCAAGTAGAAGCTCCATGGCATAAGAAGTTGGCTGACTGGACAATGGGTGTTGGCAACTTCTGACGTTTTGGCAACTTCTGAAATAGAGTAACTTACAAAAACTAAGTGATTATATCTATTAGATAATTGCTTTTGTAGGGTTTGTATCCCAGATTTCGGGTTACAATGATTTAGTCTCATTATTAGTGTTACAAACGGAATGCGGGATGTTAGTTAACATACAAGGCACTAGGTTTTGCTATAGGACTGACTGAGATCATGGGGGGGGGGGGGGGCTGGGGCGGTGGTTCACTACTGTAATTCTGACAGCAACAGCCAGAGGAAAGCATAAATGAAAGATGGACATTAAGAGGAGGAGAGCAGTAGATCTTTTGAGGAGGAAGAGGAGGAGGAAGGAGAGTGTGGTTAGGACTGCATCTCAGCACGCAGCATCCAGGGGAACCAGCAGCAGAACAGTAATCTGAGAAAGAGGATGAGCAGGAGGAAGAGGAGAGGGATTCGAATCAGTGGACACATTCATAAACAGGAGCTTATTTCTAATCTGCTATTTGTTGACTCAGAGACAACAGAGGCAGGAAAAGTAGAGGCTGTACCTTGATATTGAATTCTCAGAGGTGATGTCCTTGGGTGACCTCACCGTGTTGAATTTACGCCTTGGCTGGTTCACTAGAATAAACAAAGAACATCTTTGGATAGAATGCAGACGTGGGAGTAGAATGTACATCATGACATGGGGTGGCGTGGCACGCTGGCTAACATGGCCGGACGGATTTGACCTTAGATACTTACTAGACACCTGGTGGACTTTCTTCACCATCGTGCCGTCGCCGCTATGACCATCCTTTGGTCCGCAGATTCTGAGAGATTATTAACAGCATTAGCTAGTATTGTTCCGGACGGTCAGTCTGTTCAGAATGAACCTTTACAAATCACAACAGAGCATGTTGTATATTGTCTAGCTCTCCATCTGAGAATGACCGATAAGCATGGTTACACAAGGTAACTGTAAAATGCTTTCTTATCAATAAAGTTGTTACGTTATTTTATTTCCGGGTCCTTTTTTGAACCAGGCGTTAAAGTAGGTGTTATGTTACCTCTGCACGCGAGATGGGGGTGCAAAGACGCCGTACTTGGGCATGCAGTTGAAGTAGCGGACACCAAAAACAGACCCATCATGCTTTCCTGTGGGATTCTCCAGCTCCACACCAAACCAGTAACCTGGACACACACACACCATCAATCATTAAACTTGATTAAACATCTATAATAATTTGTCAAACATTTCGTAAAAACATTGTTGCAGTGACTTGATTTCACAACAGACCCACCTGGGGCAAAGTCTGTCTTTCCGTAATAGCGTATGATTCCCTGCTTCACACCAGCAACCAGCACCTGATCTCCAAGTTCCACCTTCACCCCATCCGGGTCCAGACTGGCTACGGACATAGACTTCTTCCTCAGAGCTGACGGAGAAAATCAATCAAATGTTTGTTAACATAATATATAATAGTGTGTTATAACGTCTATGAGTCATGTGTTATTTATGTGCTGTGCTCCTATCAGAATGAATGCAATGGCCCTTGATGGGAAGACTCTTGTACCTCTCAATTCAATTCAAGGGCTTTATATTGGCATGGGAAACATATGTTAACATTGTCAAAGCAAACCTTTCTCTCTCTCCATTATTTCCTTCTTTTCTTTCTTGTTCTTTCCTGTGACGCGGGAGAAGTCCATGCGGGGCGTCTTGGGTGTGGAGGTGACAGAGGAGGGGGCCAGCTCAACAGCTTTAGCGATTTTTGACACTGGAGCAAAGATACCTTCAGGACAATAGAAGTGATTAGAGAAAACACTGAAAAAAGCTGTAAGCTCAAATCAGGTTTACCACAGCTGTTTTTCTGGAAACTAGCTGTACACAAAAGTCATGAAATCAAGTCTTCTCTTTGCTCTTTTCTCAAAGGGAATCTTGACACACTTCAACAATAGATTCAATAAAAAAAATCCCAAAATGGTCATGAGAAATAAGAAATCAAAATCAAATCAAATGTATTTATAGAGCCCTTCTTACATCAGCTGATATATCAAAGTGCTGTACAGAAACCCAGCCTAAAACCCCAAACAGCAAGCCATGCAGGTGTAGAAGCAATAACAGGTGGTTACCCAGTTTGGGGGGGCAGATGAAGTAACGCACCCCTCCCACACTTCCGTCGTTCTTGCCCTCTGGCTCGTCCAGCTCCACCCCCACCCACTGGCCACTGGCGAACTCCGTGGTCCCACAGAAGCGCAGGGTGCCCGTCTGTGGAGGAGAGACTGTGTGAGGGCCAGGATTCAACATCAGCTCTGACATTTACCTCTGTTGTTCATGTTGGATTTTTACTAGCAAATTGAAATAACCTTGTTGCTCTCCACAGGGGCCCATTGGAGAAAAAAAACATATGATTTGTATTCTTGAAGGTGATACCAGGCAAGATTAAATAGTTAACAACACTTCTCCACAGCACTCAGACTTCTCTAGACCAGGGCAGCATACTGATCTGCTGTTTTTCTGTCATACTTGACTACTGACATACTAGGCTATGGTTAGTAGAGTAGTCTACAGATCTCAACACAATACCATGTTTTAAGTGGTTATATTGTGGTCAGTAGGACATACACTATATATGCAAAAGTGTGTGGGCACCTCTTCAGGTTGTTATAGCAGCAAAGGGGAGACCCTCCCATTATTAATGCCCATGATTTTGAAACGAGATGTTCGACGCGCAGGTGTCCACATACGTTTGGTCACGTAGTGTATGTTTGAACACAGTGAGAGGTGCAATACAGCTGCACATTATAGACAGAAAAAAAAACACATAGTTGAACTGCAGTGAGTGATGCATAGTTAATGTCAAATGAATGCATCAAGTGAGACTACGTCATTTAGTGCAGTCAGTAATGCAGTCAGTCATGGAAATACACCTGAAAACACAATTAAATGTGTTCAGTTACGCAAGTAGACACACAGGTTGAAGGGCTACCCACCTGCTTCAGGTGATGCAGAGCTGAGATGTCAATTTCATCACTGCTCGATTTTTTGGGGAGCTATACGTGTTAACACAAGTTGGAATAAATGTTTGCTAGAATTCACATTTTCTCTTCTCACACAGTACAACAAGCAGCAGGGCTCCACCACATAGGATGAATGCCTCACACTGGCCACTTAAAAAAAAAAAGATAAAGATAATTGAAAGCCATTTAAATGGTCTCATGCACATAAACGTGCTCACAAAAGTCTGCAGTTGATTTTAATTGACGGTTTCAAATCTTTGAGGCTCCCATCTCTCACCCTTTGCTTCCCAATCCCGACAAAACACACAGACCTTCATGTCGTCCAGCACCACACGGTCGCCCAGTTTCAGGCCGATGGAGGTGAGCATGAGGTTGCCAGGGATGTTGTCGAGGTTGAGCAGGGTGGCGCGGGGCAGGTTGCAGCTGAGTGGCACAGAGTCCAGCAGCAGCTGCTTCAGCTCCTTGGCCACCATGGCCGCCTCCGCTTTGTCCAGAGTCATGTCCATGGGGTCAGGGACCACCTCGGCTGGCCCCTGCCCTTTATCATTCTGTCAGAGAGAGAGAGACAGACAGACAGACAGACAGACAGACAGACAGACAGACAGACAGACAGACAGACAGACAGACAGACAGACAGACAGACAGACAGACAGACAGACAGACAGACAGAGACAGACATAGGAGCATGGAGGGAGAGAGAGAGATGGAGAGAGATGAAGAGACATGAGGAATAAATTGGCATATTTTTACTGTTTTGTGTAGAAGTCATCCCTACATATAACAGACATAATCTGTTTTTATCTGAACAGTGTTTTCAAAGAGCGACTGCACCTAAAAAGCAACTTCCCATTTTGAAAATGGCCTATGTGGCTTCAATATGAGCCATAAACATTTATTCTAGTGTCAAAATTTACTACAAAATGTAAATGGGATAATTTGTCTCGTCCAAAACTGAGAGTTAAGAGATGATAGGAAAATATTGTATGTCACGGAATGAAGGCAACTGTAACAGTTTTCCTTGGATTGGGTTTACTTCAATCCTGCTCACATGCCTACAGCTGGCAGCCCCCAAGTAATCATCAATTTGGTTGCGCGGCTGCACGAGACCTGATCATAATGTCCATGGTCAATTTGGTTTGACATTCGATAGCTCTATGGGGCTAGTTAGGGACCATCAGTAAATTACACAATGCGCACAGAACAATATTTGAAAATGCCAATAGCTCCAAATCGCTATGTCTTAACCAACTATAAATTGTAGAAATCCATATACAAATATTGAAATCATTTAATGAGACAACTAAAATATGTGCAACATGAAAATATTGTGCCATTTACATTGTGTAATTTATTGATGGTCCCTAACTAGCCCCAGTGGTATCTAATGTCAAACTAATTTTGCCACGGTCGCACACCAGCCAGCTGAAACTAAGTGGTGAAAGAAGTTGGCTAGCAATAGCTTTCCTAGGTGACTTCAAGACATAAGACCTGGTTAGACTGTTTCATGTTATCTAGAAGGGTGAGTGGCTGTAACTGTGTACAGTTTCGGGAGAGTGAATGTACAAACCATACACTGCTTGCCACGTGAGAAAACACACAAAAGAGACACATATTAACCCCCCCCCAAGACAACTCTGGTTTGGCTTCAGTCATGTCTTAATATCCAAGCTGAAAAACAAAGCCATGATAATCGAAAACTTCAACAAGCATTTCTCAACCTCGGCCAACAGCCCCCCCGCAGCTACTCGCCCAAGCCTCCCCAGCTTCTCCTTTACCCAAATCTAGATAGCAGATGTTCTGAAAGAGCTGCAAAACCTGGACCCGTACAAATCAGCCGGGCTTGACAATCTGGACCCTCTATTTCTGAAACTATCCGCCGCCATTGTTGCAACCCCTATTACCAGCCTGTTCAACCTCTCTTTCATATCGTCTGAGATCCCCAAGGATTGGAAAGCTGCCGCAGTCATCCCCCTCTTCAAAGGGGGAGACACCCTGGACCCAAACTGTTACAGACCTATATCCATCCTGCCCTGTCTATCTAAAGTCTTCAAAAGCCAAGTCAACAAACAGATCACTGACCATCTCGAATCCCACCGTACCTTCTCCGTTGTGCAATCTGGTTTCCGAGCTGGTCACGGGTGCACCTCAGCCACGCTCAAGGTACTAAACGATATCATAACCGCCATCGATAAAAGACAGTACTGTGCAGCCATCTTCATCGACCTGGCCAAGGCTTTCGACTCTGTCAATCACCATATTCTTATCGGCAGACTCAGTAGCTTCGGTTTTTCTAATGACTGCCTTGCCTGGTTCACCAATTACTTTGCAGACAGAGTTCAGTGTGTCAAATCGGAGGGCATGTTGTCCGGTCCTCTGGCAGTCTCTATGGGAGTGCCACAGGGTTAAATTCTCGGTCCGAATCTTTTCTCTGTATATATCAATGATGTTGCTCTTGCTGCGGGCGATTCCCTGATCCACCTCGACGCAGACGACACCATTCTGTATACTTCTGGCCCTTCCTTGGACACTGTGCTATCTAACCTCCAAACGAGCTTCAATGCCATACAACACTCCTTCCGTGGCCTCCAACTGCTCTTAAATGCTAGTAAAACCAAATGCATGCTTTTCAACCGTTCGCTGCCTGCACCCGCACGCCCGACTAGCATCACCACCCTGGATGGTTCCGACCTAGAATATGTGGACATCTATAAGTACCTAGGTGTCTGGCTAGACTGTAAACTCTCCTTCCAGACTCATATCAAACATCTCCAATCTAAAATCAAATCTAGAGTCGGCTTTCTATTCCACAACAAAGCCTTCTTCACTCACGCCGCCAAACTTACCCTAGTAAAACTGACTATCCTACCGATCCTCGACTTCGGCGATGTCATCTACAAAATAGCTTCCAATATTCTACTCAGCAAACTGGATGCAGTTTATCACAGTGCCATCCGTTTTGTTACTAAAGCACCTTATACCATCCACCACTGCGACCTGTATGCTCTAGTCGGCTGGCCCTCGCTACATATTCGTCGCCAGACCCACTGGCTCCAGGTCATCTACAAGTCCATGCTAGGTAAAGCTCCGCCTTATCTCAGTTCACTGGTCACGATGGCAACACCCACCCGTAGCAGGCGCTCCAGCAGGTGTATCTCACTATTCATCCCTAAAGCCAAAACCTCATTTGGCCACCTTTCCTTCCAGTTCTCTGCTGCCTGTGACTGGAACGAATTGCAAAAATCGCTGAAGTTGGAGACTTATCTCCCTCACCAACTTTAAACATCTGCTATCTGAGCAGCTAACTGATCGCTGCAGCTGTACATAGTCCATCGGTAAAAAGCCCACACAATTTACCTACCTCATCCCCATACTGTTTTTATTTATTTACTTTTCTGCTCTTTTGCACACCAGTATCTCTACCTGCACATGACCATCTGATCATTTATCACTCCAGTGTTAATCTGCAAAATTGTAATTATTCGCCTACCTCCTCATGCCTTTTGCACACAATGTATATTGACTCTTTGTTTATTTTTTCTACTGTGTTATTGACTTGTTTATTGTTTACTCCATGTGTTGTTGTCTGTTCACACTGCTGTGCTTTATCTTGGCCAGGTCGCAGTTGTAAATGAGAACTTGTTCTCAACTAGCCTACCTGGTTAAATAAAGGTGAAATAAATAAAATAAAATAAATATAAATAAAAGTTCAGCCCCCATTTAAGTTACCATGAAATCATATCAAAGAGGACATGAAACCTCAACATGTGCACCCATTTTATTAGGTACACCCATCTAGTACTGGGTTGGGCCCCCCTTTAACCCCAGAACAACCTGAATTATTCTGAGCATTCTAGATGTCGGAAACGTTCCATAGGGATGTCGGGTACATGCTGACGCTATGGCATCACACAGTTTCTGCAGATTGGACGGCGGTAGATTCATGCTACAAATAGCGCATTCCATCTCATCCCTAAGATGCTCTATTGGGTTGAGGTCTGGGGACTGCTCAGGCCACTCAAGTAAACTGAATTCGCTATCATTTTCTAGGTGATGTTTTTCCACTCCTAAACTGTCCAGTGTTGGTGATCACGTGCCCACTGGAGCTGCTTCTTGTTTTTAGCTGATGGAGTGGAAAATGGTGTGCTCGTCTGCTGCAATAGCCCATCCATGACAAGGATGGACGAGTTGTGCATTCGGAGATGCTGCTCTGCACACCACTGTTGTACTGCAGCGTTATTTCTCAGTTTGCTGCCCGCCTGTTACACTCTTAGAAAATAAGGTGCCATCTCGAACCGTAAAGGGTTATTCGGCTGTCCCCATAGGAGAACCCTTTGAACAACCCTTTTTGGTTGCAGGTAGAACCCATTGTGTTTCTACAGAGGGTTCAACATGGAACCAAAAAGGGTTCAACATGGAACCCAAAAGGATTCTACCTGGAACCAAAAAGGGTTCTCCTATGGGGACAGTCAAAGGACCCTTTTGGAAGCCTTTTTTCGAAGAGTGTAGCTTGCACGATTCTTACTATTCTCTATCGACCTCTCTCATCCTTTTGCTCCTCCCTTCCTATCGGCAGAAACTCAAAGGGCAGTACCCATGCTAAGGTCTATTCAATGCTGGTCTGACCAATCAGAATCCATGCTTCCAGATTGTTTTGATCACGCGGACTGGGATATGTTCCGGGTAGTCTCTGAGAATAACATTGGGCAAATACACGGATACGGTCACTGAGTTCATCAGGAAGTGTATATTAGATGTTGTACCCACTGTGACTATTAAAACCTACCCAAACCAGAAACTGTGGATAGAAAGCGAGAACCACATTTAACCATGGCAAGGTGACTGGGAATATGGCTGAATACAAACAGTGTACTTATTCCCTCCGTAGTTCATTGACTACAGCTCAGCATTCAACACCATAGTACCCTCCAAGCTCATCATTAAGCTAGAGGCCCTGGGTCTGAACCCCGCCCTGTGCAACTGGGTCCTGGACTTCCTTACGAGCCGCCCCCAAGTGGTGAATGTAGGAAACAACACCTCCACTTCGCTGATCCTCAACACAGGGGCCCCACAGGGGTGCGTGCCTAGGCCCCTCCTGTACTCCCTGTTCAGTCATGACTGTGTGGCCATAAACGCCTCCAACTCAATCATCAAGTTTGCAGACAACACAACAGTAGTAGGCCTGATTACCAACAATGACGAGACAGACTACAGGGAGGAGGTGAGGGCCCTGGGAGAGTGGTTCCAGGAAAATAACCTCACCTCTCCCTCAACGTCAACAAAACAAAGGAGCTGATCGGGACTTCAGGAAACAGCAGAGGGAGCAAGCCCCTATCCACATCGACGGGACAGCAGTGGAGTAGGTGGAAAGCTTCAAGTTCCTCGATATACACATCACTGACGATCTGAAATGGTCCGCCCACACAGACAGTGTGGTGAGGAAGGCACAACAGCGCCACTTCATCCTCAGGAGGCTGAATAAATTTGTCTTGGCCCCTAAAACGTTTACAGATGCACAATTGAGAGCATCCTGTTGGGCTGTATCACCACCTGGTATGGCAACTCCACCCCTTTAACCGCAGGGCTCTCCAGAGCGTGGTGCGGTCTGCACAATGCATCACCGGGGGCAAACTACCAAGACACCTACAGCACCCGATGTCACAGGAAGGCCAAAAGGTTAATCAAGGACATCAACCACACGAGCCACGGGCTGTTCACCCTGCTATCATCCAGAAGGCGAGGTCCGTACATATTCATCAAAGCTGGGACCGAGAGACTGAAAAACAGCTTCTATCTCAAGGCCATCAGAGTGTTAAACAGCCATCGCTAGCCGGCTTCCACCCGGGTATGCAACCCTGCACCTTAGAGGCTGCTGCCCTATATACATAGACTTGGAATCACTGGACACTTTAACCTCTTCAGTCGACCCTCTACTTTTTTGAACATTTAGTTAAAAATCGCGCAACATTTCAGCGCCCTGCTACTCATGCCAGGAATATAGTACGTTCATATGGTTAGAATGTGTGGATAGGAAACCCTCGGACGTTTTTAAAACTGGTTAAATCACGACTGTGGCTATTACATAACGTGCGTTACATCGGAAAGCGCAGGAAAACCTGATCACAGAAAATGGAAATAAATATCCTTGCGCCACTTCCAGCAATTGTTAACAGTGAGCCGAATTAGATAAGACCGAGCATTCAACTCCCACAGCATCCCCATGTTGTCTAGAGTCTTGTGAATTGAATCATCTTTGATTCTTGGTTGAACCGAAAGAGGGGCACCACTTACCTCCGGTCTCCGCCCAGATCATTCCGGAAGAGCTCTCTCCTGAAATTTTTTCCAAGACGACAGCTAATGATTTCTACATCGCCTATGGATGATTTTTATCGCTTATTAACGTTTACTAATACCTAAAGTAGCATTACAAACGTATTTCGAAGTGTTTTGTGACAGTTTATCGTCTACTTTTTGAATTTTTAAAAATGACGTTACGTTGTGAAATCGCTGTTTTTTTAGTTTATCACACAGTCTACATATAACGATATCTTGGCTTTATATGGCCCGATTTAATCGAAATAAAGACCCAATAGTGTTTATGGGACATCTAGGAGTGCCAACAAAGAAGATGGTGAAAGGTAATGACTGTTTTCTATTTTATTGTGCGGTTTGTGTAACGCCGAAATGCTAATTATTTTGTTTACGTCCCCTGCTGTGCTTTTCTGTTGTAGTGTATTGGTGCATGCTATCAGATAATAGCTTCTCATGCTGTCGCCGAAAAGCATTTTAAAAATCTGACTTGTTGCCTGGATTCACAACGAGTGTAGCTTTAATTTGATACCCTGCATGTGTATTTTAATGAACTTTTGAGTTTTAACTAATACTATTAGCATTTAGCGTAGCGCATTTGCATTTCCAGAGCTCTAGTTGGGACGCAAGCGTCCCAAGTAGAGGCAAGAGGTTAATAATGGTACATACTGCTTTACTCATCTCATATGTATATACTGTATTCTATTCTACTGTATTTTAGTCAATGCCACTCTGGCATTCGTCAATAAATGCCACTCTGACATTCCTCTATCAATGCCACTCTGACATTCCTCTATCAATGCCACTCCGACATTCCTCTATCAAAGGTTAGTCATTAAAACTCGTTTTTTCCACCACTCCACAAATTTCTTGTTAACAAACTATAGTTTTGGCAAGTCGGTTAGGACATCTACTTTGTGCATGACACAAGTAATTTTTCCAACAATTGTTTACAGACAGATTATTTCACTTATAATTCACTGTATCACAATTCCAGTGGGTGAAAAGTTTACATATACTGTTTACGTACCCCAGTTTCTGTGTTCTTTCTGCTTCCTGAAATTCCCCCAAGCAGCTGATTGGTCGGCCCCATTGCTAATTGGAGCTGACCCCGCCTTCTCATCAGAGGATACAGCTGTATCCCCTTTACAGCTGTATATGAGCCAGTGTTCCTTTGTTAGGAGAGAGCTGAGGGTGATAGCCTGTGTAGGTTGATTCTTAGAAATAGCTGAGGGTTAAAGCATATGTTGATTGTTTCTCAGAAAGAGATTTGGTATGTACTATGTTAGTTGTTGCTGAGAAAGACGATTAGTGTGTCCTGTGTTGGTTGTTGCTGAGAGAGAGCTGATTAGTATGTCCTGTGTTGGGTTTTGCTGAGAGACAGGTTTTTGTACATTGTAGCCACTGCTTTTAAGGTATGTGGGTAACCCTAACCCTAACCCTGGGTGAACCATCCCCTGTGTTTTGGTTAGCGCACCAGGTGGTGCTAAGTTAGGTGGGTAGGCAGGTAAGGTAGAGGGGGCTTTGACATTTACTTGCTGGTTCCGTTCAGCCCCTTTTCCTGAATTACAGTTTGACGGAATAAATTCCCAGTAAACAGTAAATTCTCTGCCTTCGTCATCCTTACTCGCACCTAAAGTCTCATAACTCTTTTGCTCCACGGGGAGTTGAGTTGTAGCAGGGTGTTGCGTTCCCTCTTCCTAGAGGCGTACGTAACAACACTAAGTTGACTGTGCCTTTAAACAACTTGGAAAATTCCAGAAAATTATGTGATGGCTTAAGTTGCTTCTGATTGACTAATTGACATAATTTGAGTCAATTGGAGGTGTACATGTGTATGTATTTAAAGGTCTACCTTCAAACTCAGTGCCTCTTTGATTTTCCCATGATGTCATGCAATCAGCCAAGACCCCAGAAAAACATTTGTAGACCTCCACAAGTCTGGTTCATCCTTGGGAGCAATTTCCAAACTCCTGAAGGTACTACGTTCATCTGAACAAGCAATAGTACGCAAGTATAAACACCATGGGACCACACAGCCGTCATACCGCTCAGGAAGCAGATGCGTTCTGTCTCCTAGAGATGAACGTACTTTGGTGCAAAAAGTGCAAATCAATCCCAGAACAACAGCAAAGGACCTTGTGAAGATGCTGCAGGAAATGGGTACAGAAGTATCTACATCCACTGTAAAACGAGTCCTATATCGACATAACCTGAAAGGCCACTCAGCAAGGAAGAAGCCGCTGCTCCAAAACCGCCATAAAAAGCCAGACTACGGTTTGCAACTGCACATGGGGACAAAGCTTGTACTTTTGGAGAAATGCCCTCTGGTCTGCTGAAACAAAAATAGAACTGTTTGGCCATAATGACCATCGTTATGTTTGGAGGAAAAAGGGGGACGCTTGCAAGCCGAAGAACACCATCCCAACCGTGAAGCACGAGGGTGGCAGCATCATGAAGTGGGGGTTCTTTGCTGCAGGAGGGACTGGTGCATTTCACAAAATAGATAGCATCATGAGGTAGGAAAATTGTGGATACTGTATATTGAAGCAACATCTCAAGACATCAGTCAGGAAGTTAAAGCTTGGTCACAAATGGGTCTTCTAAATGTACAATGACCCCAAGCATACTTCCAAAGTTGTAGCAAAATGGCTTAAGGACCACAAAGTCAGGGTATTTGTGTGCCCATCGCAAAGCCCTGACCTCAATCCTATAGAAAATTTGTGGGCAGAACTGAAAAAGCGTGTGCGAGCAAGTGTAACAGCATAACTTTAGACCGTCCCCTCGCCCATACCCGGGCGCGAACCACACATCAACAACAGTCACCCACGAAGCATCGTTACCCATCGCTCCACAAAAGCCGAGGCCCTTGCAGAGCAAGGGGAACTACTACTTCAAGGTCTCAGAGCAAGTGACGTCACCGATTGAAACGCTATTTAGAGCGCACCGCTAACTAAGCTAGCCATTTCACATCCGTTACACAAGGAGGCCTACAAACCTAACTCAGTTACACCTGCTTTGTCAGGAGGAATGGGCCAAAATTCACCCAACTTATTGTGGAAAGCTTGTGGAAGGCAACCTAAACGTTTGACCCAAGTTTAAACAATTTAAAGGCAATGCTACCAAATACTAATTGAGTGTATATAAACTTCTGGGAATGTGATTAAAGAAATAAAAGCTGAAATAAATCATTCTCTCTACTATTATTCTGACATTTCACATTCTTAAAATAGTGGTTATCCTAACTGACCTAAGACAGGGAATTTTTACTAGGATTAAATGTCAGGAATTGTGTGAAAAACTGAGTTTAACTGTATTTGACTAAGGTGTATGTAAACTTCCGAATTCAACTGTATGTCTGTAGTTAGTTACCATGAGAAAGAAACCTACTAAACAGAGGTCTAGACAGTCAATAGTGCTCTTACCCTGACAGTGGGGTTGGCTCCATGCTCTAGCAGACACTGGACTGATCCCAGACACAGGTTGGAGGCAGCAATGTGCAGGGCTGTGCCATGGTGGAAGTCACTGCAGGTGGAATTCAGTACTACAGAGACAGTACAACCAGGTTCAGATCAAATCAATCTGAATTTGATTTCCAAAGACAGCTATTATCTTCGTTTTATTCTGAAAGCGTTACCAACTTCTTCTCTTAGGAGTCTCGTGTGGTGTTTGAGCCACATGGTCCGTAGACAGGATAATAACAATGAGACGAAATGGCCCCAATCAATGGTCAGTGTGGAGGAGCAATGAGAATCAATGTAGGAGTTAATGAAATGGCCTTGGGTCAAGGCTGGTATAGGCTTGATGGAGTGTTAGTTCTGATTGGAAGTCTAGGGAGGGTTAGGAGGAACACAGACATACAGGAGCATGCCAGAACTGACAAGACTGACTATGTTGTTAGTTGGCTAGGTAGACTACATGGGTTGTGTTGATGCTACTCACCTCTAGGTTTGGAGGCCTTGAGGAGAATGCGAATCAGCTCTGGCACGTCGAAGTATGCAGCATAGTGCACGGCGTTCATGTTGGTCCAGCGGCTGCGGAGACTGACGTCTGCCCCCAGGGAAATGAGCTGATTGGACAGCCTGAGGGCAGCGGCAGGGTCACCTGGATGGGGTCACAAGATGGACAAAACTGGTAGGAAACTACATTGAATCTTAAGCTAAAAACACTTTATTTTATGAAAGCTTTATTGAGAAATCAGACACTTGAAATGAACAATCAGTTCAAGGTTTGAGAGTCTCACCAACACCATGGGCTCCGGCTTTGCAACTGTAGTGGAGCAAGGTCATGTCTGTCAGTCCATCACGGTCATTGACATGGCAACCACGCTTCAAGATCTGTAAAAGGAGACAAGAACTGTTCAGTGAACTGAGAGAGGGAGAGAGATGCTAGGGGAAAGGCAGAGAGAGCAGTAGTGTCATATGCCTTTTTAAACACTATGAAACACTGAAAACACCACACATACAGACTATAGGGCTATAGCCTCTCATCTCTCTGAGAGATGCTTCCTCTGCTTATCGTAGCCACATTAGCAGGATGAGCCATTCACACCCAATTCGCACAGACGACACATGTCTGTGAAGTCTAATGATGGGGATTCATGAGATCCTGCTGAGTCATGAATTAAGCACTACGTTTATTTTCACTGCATTGCAATTTCATCAGAGGCTATCATTGCTGAGTAGCATACATCAACATGAGGAACTGGCATCCATTTTGGATAGGTAAAACATTTGAGGGACACAAATATTGAAACGATGGCAGTCGTTACCGGAGGTGACATTCATTTACTACGCTGTTTCAGCTGAATATCTAAGCTTGTACTCGGTACACTGAAAATAGTACAAATAGGAGTTAATAGCAAACTATTCATAGCAGCCTTTACAATGTCGAATTAACCTCCATCAAAGTCTTCCTGAGTGTAATGCAAAGCCATATTCCCAATGGTTTAGATTGAAGAAGCAGTGAAACTCCAGTTAATTAGCTCTTTCCTCTGGCGCCAGCAGACAGCAGTGACGGGTGCCGAGTGACAAGTGAAAAAGGACCCATCCGGATTCCTGAACAAGACTAGCAACTATCTCGGGACAGTTCATTATCCACCAGTGTCAATCAAGAGAGACGAAATGAGCACACTCTCCTCAAGCCCTGACATTATGCCTTTTCATACAGAGACATGTTGTCCAACTGAATGAACATGATATTATCAGACAGGTCCTCTCCTGAGGCTTAACGATGACACCACCATGCACACTTTCATGATTCAACATGGATTCTATAAGATTAATCTCCGTAGCTGCAGTGCTAACACGAAGCTAGCCTTACACATCTGATTCAACTTAATTTAGGACTTTGTTAGGTTGAATCAGGTGCATTAAAACTTTGATTGGAGCAAAAGCCTACACCCACACAGCCTTTTGTAGATAAGTCAATGCATCTCTGTTAAAAAAATACTGTAAAATTTGCCAGAGGGCTGAGGTTGTTTACTGACAGTGCAGCGACGTGGTTCTTTGCCCATATCTGACAGCCTGGTCTGATTTAGAGTCTGTCTTAGTGCAGAGCCCGTATGGGTAATGGAAAGGACCTATTATCTCAGCCATCAATCACAGCCATCACGGCGTCCTGGGGGACACCCAGGAACTGAGGCTGACTTTACAATCAGTCCTAACACTAAAACTGCATCAATAAGAGGAAACCGAGTTAACTAAGAGTGTGTATTTGTATGTGTGGATACGTGTGTGTGTACATGTGTTTTTATGGGGCATATCTTCTCTCTCTCCAAGACAGTAGAGCGGGATTAAGAAATTAATCTGAAACTTGAAGTATGCATACTTTATGTTGATTCACAACCCACCCTCATCACTCTTCCTCTTCAGGGTTATGAGAGTTCCCGCTCCCACGGTCACATTACCACTACTCACACTGCAGTAATGGTTGGTCCTGAGCTAAAGATGTGCACTTTCATCTAAGCAACAGCAAAATAAAGGGAATCAACTGAAACATAAACTACACCTTATATGACCTTATAGTTAGGTGTTTTTTTTAAAGCACACTAGTAGAGCCTCAACTTTGTTGTAAGTCATGGGGTTGTAAGTCATGCCTCCAACTGAACCCAAAGCCTCCCGTTCCATGTTCTCTTCAACTAATCACTGTATCACTATATTTTGTTTCCTGTGTGTATTGTATTTTGGTTGGAGTCCTGTATCTTTGGTGCACTATGCAGTAATATACTGTATCTGACTGTTATATACACAGTAGAAATAAAGAAGAAAAGTATTTGGTTCCAAGCACTGAGCCTTGTGGGACGCCTAATTCAAGTTTGGAACATTCAGAATATTTGATACCAATACTGATACGTTTAGGCCAGGGATGGGCAACTTGTGTCCTGCCACTTTTGTAGGCTCGCGGATCAATTTCCACAAAAAAACTCAGAACTTTTAGGAACCCAGTCAGGATCTCATCTTGTTGTTGAGAGTTAGAATATTACAATACACAAGGTGCAAATTTGGTTCGTGCATCAGAAGTCTTTCTCCTGAGATATCAGTCGGACAGTCACTCAATTATCCCATGTCAGCTAACATTTTTTAGATTGGTAAATTTGTCTAAACAGCTATGTAAACTTGTAGTAATCATAGCCGAATTACGGACTGTGGGGCCCCCACTGATTCTCTTAGTCACTCTCACTCAGATATCATACTAAAAACTGCAAACATTTCTCTCTACCTTATGGCACAATGTGTAGAATTGCAGGACATTTGCTGTAAAACTGCGCATTTTTCTATCCGCCCCATGGCAAAATGTGTAGAATTGCAGCAAACTTGCTTTGTAACTGCAATATTTTCTCTACGCCCCATGGTAAAATGTATAGAATTGCAAGAAATGTACTGAAAAGGTTCCTTTCTGCTGTCAAGAAGCAACATGTTTCGCTCAGGAGGTAGGCCCCAACTACATATTTTTGCTTAAGGCCCCCAAAAGGCTAGGGCCGGCATGTGTGGGTATGAACGTGGGAACGCAGACCCGTGAGCCACTGCGCCCCACATGAAGATTTCAGATTTCTTGTTGCCCCCCACCCAATCAAAGTTGCCCATCCCTATTCTAGGCCTACAGATTTCTACATATATCTGTATGTTTCTGCCAGTGTTGTGTGAGCTGTAGTCAGGCCTGTAGTCTGCTTAAAGTCCTTACTGGCAGTAACTCACCTCGTTTCCGATGAGGTCGATCTTGTGCTGGACCTGTGGGACCCACTGACGGATGATGGCGAAAAGCTCTGGGATGGTGGTGCGCGGATCCAGCAGGATCTCCAGACACGCAGGATCATTTGGGTCAAAGAATGTGAAGACTGGAATGGTAAGGAAAATGCCAACAAGATTATTACCCTCCTCGTGAAATCAGTATGAAATGTGCCTCTCTTGCTATTCTTCGTTCTTGTCCAGACAGCATATTGACTCATTCTGAATGTGTGACATTAAATATCATACATATTTTTATCTTGTAAAAATGTCATTTGTATTTTGAGTTGTATTTTTCAGTAGGCCTCTTAGTGCGCTCTATTTAATTACTTATGGAGTTCTCTCTGTTGGACATCACGTCGTTCTGTCCTGTCTGAAAGCACTGTTTCTATAAGCAGCACGAGGTAGATTGAAACCCTATCAAAGTGGAAACGTTGCACTGAAATAACACAATCATTCTTACTTTGTTTTTATAACACACCATCATAATAGATGCGTTGAAGCTTGTGGGCAAACTGAAATGAAAAGCTTTACATCACACTAGTCTGCAGAAAACACTTACATTCATTGGCATAGAGTGGAATAAGTCCGGCAGTATCATACTGTTTGCATATAACAGCCCCAAAGCCAAGATCCATCTACTAAAATAATTAATAACATGCTATAAAAGTCCTTGTTCACTTATTTATGATAATATATATTTCATTAAATATTTTAATTATGTTTCTATGAATCTGCAGAGGTTGTTTTGACCAGGCAGTGGTCTGTGCTTGGTGAAAGGCTCTTTGTGGATCGAGGCTACAGTAGCACACGTCCCAGAGCCCAAAATCCACTGTTACATATAAAGCAGTGTTGGGTAGGGTGCATTAACAAAGGGCCTGGGGCCTGTATTCACAAAACATCCCAAGGTGCTGATCTAGGATCAGGTCACCCCTGTCCATATAATCGTAGACAAGATAGTAGCTACTAACAATTGGATACCACGAATTTCGGGAGAAAAAGGGGGTAAAATTCAAATAAAATAATAAAATAATAAATAAAAATAAATGAAATAAAAAGCACTCCTACTATGAGACACTTCCTGTGAATATGGGCCCTGGAGCCTGACACCTAGGACCCACCATAGTCTTTAGGGAGGGGGGCCTGTGCAGATGGGTGGACCATGGGCCTCTTCCGGGGCTCATGAACTGGGCTCTGGTACTCAGAGGCAGGCTGGGCCTCCTCCTCCACCTCGGCAGTCTGCTCTTTAGTCATTCTGCTAGATGTTGCCAGGCCTGGAAAAGATGACAAACATTTCTTGAGTGGCGCTACAAAACAAACAGCTCTATCGCAGGTTTCTCTGAACAGTTATCATACGTCTGTGACTCAGCCAAGAGTCACATGAAGTAGTTGCTTATAAGAGTCTTGTTCCCATGACAGTCTCTCTACTCTGGCAAGTCTATGCCTTGCAGATGCCCCTCCCAGAGCAGACAGGCTCTATGTTTGGCTCTAGGGCCTGTGAGAGACGGTCACTAGTGACTCACTGATAACTGCACTTACTGACAAGAGATGAGGAGATTCAGGGAGCAGGCAGACTAACAGGCAGGCTAATTTATTGTACCATTTCAGTGCATGCTAATGCTAACTCTTAATGTCCATCATTGAACTGGAAATAGCTAATGGGCTGAGCTATATTTTCCAAATAGTATATGCAGCAGCATATCTCGCACATCCATCCTATGAGAAATCAGGGATGCGTGTACTGTACAGTATGTGTTGGACATTGCAGCACTAATTTCTAAAGTGCTGCTGAACAAACTGTAAAACATCTATCTAAAAGCCCTATAGTATCAGTATACCAACGCTAATGCAATTTTGTATACAACACAATGGACCCTTTGGCCTATAACATTCATAGACCTGACTAGATTTCCATCCTAAAATAAATGTTCACACTCTCATCTAGGGTCAGAAAATAAGTTGTGTATGTGTTAATAAACACCCCTTTAGAACAGAACCAATAACCACTTTTTATCCCAACATTGAAATGGGAACAAAGTCTATGATAGTGGAAATTATTCACTGGGTATTTTTAGTCAAGTCCAAGGGTTTCTTCCTCCAAAGTCTGACTGCACAGTGAGCACACCCCATGTAAAATGATTCATCTGCCAAGTAATCTAATACACAGACTAAATTGTCCATCCATGCCTCTGCTAAGCCTTTTGGATTTTGAAAAAGTCCAGAGAGAGGGGAGAAAGAGAGAGAGAGAGAGGGCTAATCACACAATCAGTAAAAGCCTTATCCTGTTGCGCAACTGTGCTACTGTATCAGTCTACCAACTCATTGTCCCAAACACTATGGGGTCAAACAGTGAGGCAAAACAGAGGCCAAATATTGGTCTGTGCTGTATTCATTAAGCTTAGAGAAACTACATTAACAGAGACCGATTCTTCTGTTATACAGACATGTACGCAAAGCCAAATGAACAACCCGCACTCAGGCAGATACCACCCTCCTGATACTCACTCTACGAGTTGCCTGTTGCCTTCAGTTGCATCATATTGAGGGGGATTCCTAGTCGTGTTTGGATATGGATACATAAGATGGATACACAGCCTGCAAAGGTTTTCCTCCTCTTCGTCTGAAGAGGAGGTGTAGCAAGGATCGGACCAAGATGCGGCGGGTTAGTGTCCATGGTTGTTTATTTAAAAAACATAAACTGAACACTATGAATACAAAAACAATAAACGTGAACAAACCGAAACAGTACCGTGTGGCAACAAACACAGACACGGAAACAAAGAACACTAAGGTCAGGGTGTGACAGTACCCCCCCAAGGTGCGGACTCCCGGCCGCACACCTAAACCCATAGGGGAGGGTCTGGGTGGGCGTCTGTCCACGGTGGCGGCTCTGGCGCGGGACGTGGACCCCACTCCACCATAGTCTTAGTCCGTTTTTGTGGCCTCCTAGGAACGGCGACCCTCGCCGCCAACCTAGGACTGGCAACCCTACTAAAGGGCCCCACTGGACTAAACAAACTCCTCTGGACTGAGGGGCAGCTCCGGACTGAGGGGCAGCTCAGGACTGAGGGGCAGCTCAGGACTGAGGGGCAGCTCAGGACTGAGGGGTAGCTCAGGACCGAGAGGTAGCTCAGGACCGAGAGATAGCTCAGGCTGGTTGACGGCTCTGGCAGCATCTAGCAGCTCTGGACAGGCGGGAGACTCTAGCAGGTCTGGACAGGCGGGAGACTCTAGCAGCTCTGGACAGGCGGGAGACTCTAGCAGCTCTGGACAGGCGGGAGACTCTAGCAGCTCTGGACTGGCGGGAGACTCTAGCAGCTCTGGACAGGCGGGAGACTCTAGCAGCTCTGGACAGGCGGGAGACTCTAGCAGCTCTGGACAGGCGGGAGACTCTAGCAGCTCTGGACTGGCGGGAGACTCTAGCAGCTCTGGACAGGCGGGAGACTCTAGCAGCTCTGGACAGGCGGGAGACTCTAGCAGCTCTGGACAGGCGGGAGACTCTAGCAGCTATGGACAGACGAGGCTCACTGTAGGCCTGGTGGGTGGTTGGTGCCGGCACTGGTGGTACTGGGCAGAGGACACGCACCTCAGGGCGAGTGCGGGGAGGAGGAACAGGGAGTACTGGGCTCTGGACATGTACAGGAAGCCTGGTGCGGGGGGCTGCCACCGGAGGGCTGGTGCGTGTAGGTGACACTGGATAGACCGGACCGTGCAGGTGCACTGGAGCTCGTGAAGCACCGAGCCTGGCCAACCTTACCTGGCTCGATGCCGACTCTAGCCCGGCCGATACGAGGAGCTGGAATGTACCGCACCGGGCTATGCACCCACACTGGAGACACCGTGCGCTCCACAGCATAACACAGTGCCTGCCCGATCCCGCTCGCTCTCCGGTAAGCACAGGAAGTTGGCACAGGTCTCCTACCTGGCTTAGCCACACTCTCTGTGTGCCAACCCCAATACATTTTTGGGGCTGCCTCTCTGGCTTCCTTGCCAGTTGCGTTCCCTCGTATCGTTGGCTCCTCTCTCCGGCTGCCTCTGCTCTCATCGCTGCCTCCATCTGGTTCCCATGGTAGGCAATCCCTACCAGCCAGGATCTCCTCCCATGTGTAGCAACCCTTGCCATCCAAAACGTCATCCCATGTCCAGGAATCCTGACATTGCTGCTGCTGCTGCCTCTCCTGCTGCTGCCTGTTACCACGCCGCTTGGTCCTTGGTTGGTGGGTGATTCTGTAAAGGTTTTCCTCCTCTTCGTTAGAAGAGGAGGTGTAGCAAGGATCGGACCAAGATGCGGCGTGGCAAGTGTCCATGGTTGTTTATTTAAAAAACATAAACACTATGAATACAAAAACAATAAACGTGAACAAACCGAAACAGTACCGTGTGGCGACAAACACAGACACGGAAACAAAGAACACTAAGGTCAGGGTGTGACACAGCCAAGATAGATCACGGCCTGGGTGATTTGGGAGCAACTGTCCCCGTGCAGTTTGTCACCTTACCTACAAGCTCCTACATGTCTTTTTATTTCTTCCTTTAATTATAGACTTTCTTTACCGCTTCCCACCATTTGCTGCTGAATCAATAGCCACTGCAGAATGGGTGATAAAACACATTGCCTGACATCCCAAAAGGATTATGTTGAAATAAAGGGTATCCATGATATAGCGTCCAATGACTAGCAGATAACTGTACCTGTGCAGTGCAGTACCTGTCACCTATTATGACTATACTGCTAACAGAGTCCAGTAAAGGCAGCCATCATCGTCTCCTCCGAGTTGACCGGCTCCTCCTAGTTCCTACCCCTGATCTAACAGTAGTGTGTTTCATGAATGAAGTCTCAGTCACAGACAGCATTTTCCCTGGTATAGACGTGATGTATAATTAGCATGAGCACATTATTTGTTTAATTAAATGAGTACTGTATATAACTATGTCTTATGCAATAGTGCTCATATGAGTCAACCAGATGTATACATTTTTTGGAGGCAAATACATTCAAATAGCAAAATAGGAGAAAAATAAAATGGTGCGACAAACTTGACAGATTTTCATATTGTACTCAATCCCCACTGTAATGGAATGAATAGCATTTGATCATTTGGCTGGGTCACACTAATGACAAAAACAATAGGCCAGAGCTGTATTTTTGAGTTATTGACGATAAATAAAAACAACATATTAGTGTCGCAATGAGCAATAATGCAAATGTGCATATCACATCGCCCAACAACGTGTATGATAACAGAGCTCTTGACAAGCCTATATGAGAAAATGTGTCAATTCGTGACTTGTGCGTAGCAGAGGGCGTGTACTCAGCCAACGAGGAAAAAAAACGCCCCGTTGGCAAACAATGAGAAAGATGCTGGAGGAGGAATATACACATGGCATGTGCAACTATTAATTTGATCTAATAACAATGCGCTGACGTCTTATGTTTGCGCTTATATTATAAAATGGGCGCAAAAAAAAAACATCTGCCCGTGAGAGTTCATGGAACAGTGTTTCAGAGCATCTCCATCTTTCTAGGCTCCGTATCAAGACAAACACACCGGCTGTGAAAAACACAGACGCAAATAAATCTAATCAAACTAAATATATCCAATAATTTGAATCTTATATGCATGAATGGTATTCATCTTACCTCAAAACAAGCCTTGTCGATTGTCTCAAGCTTTTCCTCGCTGTTCAGCTAGATGAGAACTGCAATGGTGCTGAAGATACTGCTGTACTGCTGCGAAGGTCTTTCTCTGTGCCTGCGTCACGGGCGCGAGCGCCCATGTACCACAACGTTGGCTACCATTGTGTGTGTCCTTCCTAGGCACACGAATTCGCCTATATACCACAGTCAGAAAATGTGCTATATCTTAATAATTCATGAAAAAAAACGTATTTTTGATCTTAATTTAAGGTTAATGTTAGATATAAGGTTACACACGGTGTGGTTAAATTATATATATTTTTTTCTATATAGAAATATCCGGGGTTCAGACTTTGTGGCTGTGGTAACTAGTTACGATCATCTTCAAAATGCCAAACAAAGCCATCATTAGAAACATCCCCTACACACATAAAACGAGTAGGCCTATATAGACAAACATAAACGTATGAAAAGTAAAATCAACACGAAATAGCCTGTCTGCACCTTGTTATATCACTCTTTAGCCCACTTTTAATCTGATAATAATTCTAGACATAGTTTTTTAGCCCCATATTATTTCACTGGATAGTGCATTTAATGGCTCTATGTTTATAAATAGTAATGGTTTAATAATGGTAAATTAAATAAACGACTAAGCCCATTACAATAGACACAAAGTGTGTCTGCAAAATATGAAGTAAATCCATCTTTAGTCCAGTGGAGGACAATGATAGCCTACACTTTATGTGAGGAAAATGATAGCCTACACTTTGATATGTGAGGATGCTGTTCATCGACTACAGCTTGGTCTTCAATAAGCTCATCACAAAGCTCACTGTCACGTCGGCTCCCTCTTCGGCCTCTAGGTCACCAGGCAGCTCGTTATGGTGCACACATCACCTCCCTGATTTCCTTCTCTATACATGACACTCCCTTTGGTTCCTTCCCCAGGTGTTATTGTTTATATTCCAGCATTAAGTCTGTGCGTTGTTTGTGTTTCTTGTTTTGTTTTATTTTGCGTTTATTTATTAAAAACACTCACTCCCTGAACTCGCTTCCAGACTCACAGCTCACATCGTTACACTCACGATCCTGGGACTGAACTCCTCCCTATGCAACTGGGTCCTGGACTTCCTGATGGGCCGCCCCCAGGTGGTGAAGGTAGGCAACACTACCTCCTCCACACTGATCCTCAACACGGGTTCCCATAAGGGTGTGTACTCAGTCTCCTCTTGTACTCCCTGTATACCCCAGACTGCGTGGCCTCACACAGTTCCAACTACATTATTAAGATCGCTGACGACCAGACAGTAGTAAGCCTGATTACCAATAACGACGAGACGGCCTACAGAGAGGAGGTAGGCACTCTGATGGTGCAGTGCCAGGTAAACAACGTCTCCCTCAATGTCAGAAAAGAAAGGAGAGGATTGTGGACTTCAGGAGGAACCAGGTTGGGCACGTCTCCACCCGCATCAACGGGGCCACCATAGAGAGAGTCAAAAAATGTCAAGTTCCTCGGCGTACACATATCTGATGAGCTGAAATGGTCAAAGCACACGAACACTGTTGTGAAGAAGGCACGGCAGTGACTCTTCCACCTCAGGAGGCTGAAGAAATTTGACCAGTCCCCAAGGGCCCTCACAGTGTTCTACAGGAGCACCATCGAGAGCATACTGTCGGGCTGCATCACGGCCTGGTACGGCAACTCCACTGCCTCTGACCGCAAGGCTCTACAGAGGGTGGTACGCTCAGCCGAACATTGGGTGCTCACTGCCTGCCCTCCAGGACACGTACAACACCAGGTGTAGCAAGAAGGCCAAGAAGATCATCAAGGACCTCAGCAACCTGAGCCATGGCCTGTTCTCCCCGCTTCAGTCACTCAGACGTGAGCAGTATACGAGTATCATGGCAAAAACTGTCACATTGGCCAATAGCTTCTACCCCCAGGCTATCAGGCTGCTGAATAGCCACTAGGCAGCAACCTGCTCTCCGTGTCCCCCTCCTGCCCCCCGGACTTCCTGTCCCCTCCCCACAAACATTTACCCTGCCCCCACCCCCCAATGGACATTTATCATTGTTACAGCTGTGAATATGTATATATTTATACATAAAAAATATATATACTACCGTTCAAAAGTTTGAGGTCACTTAGAAATGTCCTTGTTTTTGAAAGAAAATCATAATTTTTGTACATTTATATAACACAAATTGATAAGAAATACAGTGTAGACATTGTTAATGTTGTAAATGACTACTGTAGCTGGAAACGGCAGATTTATTTTTATTTTTATGGAATATCTACATAGGCGTACAGAGGCCTATCAGCAACCATCACTCCTGTGATCCAATGGCACGTTGTGTTAACTAATCCAAGTTTATAATTTTAAAAGGCTAATTGATCATTAGAAAACCCTTTTGCAATTATGTTAGCACAGCTGAAAACTGTTGTTCTGATTAAAGAGGCAATAAAACTGGCCTTCTTTAGACGTGTTGAGTATCTGGAGCATCAACATTTGTGGGTTCGATTACAGGCTCAAAACAGCTAGAAACAAAGACCTTTCTTCTGAAACTCATCAGTCTATTCTGGTTCTGAGAAATTAAGGCTATTCCATGCGAGAAATTGCCAAGAAACTGAAGATCTCGTACAACACTGTGTACTACTCCCTTCACAGAACAGCACACACTGGCGCTAACCAGAATAGAAAGATGAGTGGGAGGCCCCGGTGCACAACTGAGCAAGAGGACAAGTACATTAGAGTGTCTAGTGTGAGAAACAGATGCCCCACAAGTCCTCAACTGACAGCTTCATTAAATAGTACCCGCAAAACACCAGTCTCAACTTCAACAGTGAAGAGGCAACTCCGGCATGCTGGCCTTCGAGGCAGTTGCAAAGAAAAAGCCATATCTCAGACTGGCCAATAAAAATAAAAGATATAGATGGGAAAAAGAACACAGACATTGGACAGAGGAACTCTGCCTAGAAGGCCAGCATCCTGGAGTCGCCTCTTCACTGTTGACATTGAGACGGGTGTTTTGTGGGTACTATTTAATTGTCTACACTGTATTTCTGATCAATTTTATGTTATTTTAAAGGACATTTCTAAGTGACCCCAAACTTTTGAACGGTAGTTCTTCCATGGCCTGCATACTCACTAGACATCACCCATTGAGCAAGTTTGGGATGCTCTGAACTGATGTGTACAACAGCGTGTTCCAGTTCCCGCCAATATCCAACTTCGCACAGCCATTGAAGAGTGGGACAACATTCCACAGGCCACAATCAACAGCCTGATCAACTCTATGGGAAGGAAATGTGCTGTGCAGCATGAGGCAAATGGTGGTCACGCTAGATACTGATTGGTTTTCTGATCCACGCTCCTACTTTTAAAAAAAAGTACAGTAACTGAATTTTTCCAGTATAATATAGGTTCAGCAAATCCCCTTATTGTTTGGGATACCTTTAAATGTACCTTCAGGGGTCATTCAATTCAATATTAATTTTAAAAAAGCTGTTTCTGGCTACAGAGACAAGACTAAGAAGGGAAATCCATGAACTAATAATACAGGTAGATAGCAATAAAAACGATTCTACAGAGACACAAAATAAGTTAGAGGGAAAACAAAAAGAACTTGAGGAACTTATTCTAATATAATCTATTACAAAAATGAAGCAAACTGGATGGAATATAGAGAAAAATGGACAAAATTCTTCCTCAATCTCCAATACAGGAACGCTAACAAAAAGAATTTGCAGAAACTCGTTACTGAAGACAGTCATCTATGATTCTCCGAATGATATTTTAAAAGAGGAAGCAAATTATTTTAGGCAGATGTTCTCTTTAACGTCTCATCCTTTCCCACTGAATAAAGATTATGGTAATGAATTCCTTCCAAATATTATAAAACATGGAAAATTAACAAATGTACATAAAGAGTATTTTTTGATATACTAAAAGCTCCATTGTTTTAACTACTCCTATAGAAATGGTAGTCGGTCAGGTACTCAGCAGGAAGGTCTGATTTCTCTATTATTAAAACAAGACCCAGATGACAAATATAAAGACCCAGTCTATCTGAAAAACTGGAGGCCCCTGACACTTCAATGTTGTGATGCAAAACTACTAGCAAAATGCAGAGCATTCAGAATTAAAAGGGTTTTACCAAGTATTGTTCATCCTGATCAGACGGGTTTTTTACATGGACTATACATTGGAGATAATATACGACAACTACTAGAAATAATAGAACATCATGAAACATATAAGAAGCCAGAAATGGTATTTATAGCGGATTTTGAAAAGGCATTTGATAAAGACTGGATTTTATTTATAAATGCCTGGATTTTTTCAATTTCGGTAATTCTCTTATAAAATTGGTAAAAATTATGTATAGCAACCCCAGGTGTAAAATAGTAAATAACGGCTACTTCTCAGAGTTTTAAATTGTCAAGAGGAGTTAAACACGGGTGTCCGCTGTCACCATATCTATTTGCTATGGCCATCGAAATGCTAGCTATTAAAATCAGATCCAATGACAACATTAGAGGATTAGAAATCCAAGGCTTAAAAACAAAGGTGTCCATATATGCCGATTACTCAAGTTTTATGTTAAGTCCCCAAGCTAGATCCCTGCAATGTCTCATTGAAGATCTAGATAACTTTTCGGTACTCTCTGGACTAAAACCTAATTATGATAAGTGTACAATATTACGTATTAGATCCTTATAAAATACAACTTTTACATTACCCTGCAGTTTACCTATAAAATGGGCTGATGGTGAAGTAAACATACTCTGTATTCATATCACAAAGGATATAAATAAGCTCTCCACAATGAATTTCAATAGAAAACTTGTAAAAAATAGATAAGATCCTGCAACCACGGAGAGGTAGATACCTGTCTATTTATGGAAAAATTGCCCTGATTAGTTTACTCACTTACTTATGGCACTGCCTACTCCTGATGATTTGTTTTTCAAATCATGAGCAAAAATATTTAGCTTTATCTGGGATGCTAAACCAGACAAATTAAAACATGCCTATCTATATAATGAATTAGTAATTGGGTGGGTTGAGATGATTAAATATAAAAGCACTAAACCTCTCTAAAAGCTTCACTCATTCAAAAGTTTTGTTTGAACTTTGGTTCTCAAGGAGATTACTAAGAAACGCTCATCAATTGTTTAAAAATGGCCTTTTTGCCTTTGCCATGTCTCATTTTCGATTAATTGAAAATTATACTTTTTTCAAAGTATCTCTCTTTTTCAAACAAGCATTGCAGAGCTGGCTACAATTTCAATTTCATCCCCCTGAAAGAACAAATATTACAACAAATGTTATGGCTGAACTCAAATGTGCTGGTTGATAAAATACCTGTATTTATGGGAAAGATGTTTGAAAAGGGTATTTTGTTCTTAAATTATATTGTAAATTGGAATGGTAGTTATGTCCTTCATGGAGTTATCAGAATTGTAAGGGAAGGTCTGCTCAATCCAAGAGTACAACGTACCTTTACAACCTAGGGGGAATTGGTCAAAGCTATAGCGATTGTTATCATCATTGGGATTGAAAATTCTCCTGACAGTGTACAAGTTGATAAATAAAACAACGAGAGATTCAAGACTGTGCTTTTCAGCTAAAATTATTATAAAGAATTCTTGCCACCAACAAAATGTTGAATATTTGGGGTATAAAATCATTGAAGCTCTGCAGATTTTGAGGATACAGAATCAATAGACCATTTATTTTGGTATATCCCTCAGATAGCCTGTTTCTGGTCTCAGGTTCAGGAATGGCTGAAAATGCATAGCATTAGGAGATCTGGAGAGACCGGGTCAGTCAATTACTAATATACTAATACTCTTAGTAAAAGTATTTATCTTCAACTCGCAATCTGTGGATTCTATTCGATTAGATAGATTGAAATTGTACGTTAAACATCACAGCATAGTTGAAAGCTATGTGTTGCGTAGAAACCAGAAGTGGCTGGCCAGCAGAGATGGATGGGATGGGCTGAGGGAAGCTGAGGGTTGGTATGTGGAATTGGAGACAAGTGGGAGTGGAGTTGCTGTGTGGGAGATAGAATGATGGTCAAAGATAAAAGTTTTTTAAAAAGTTTTAAAAAAAGGTCAAAATAAAGCATAATAAAAAGTACATTTGCATGACACTAAGTGGCGGTGTTTTTTATAACTAATGCCGGTTTGCCTGAGGCTGATGCCATGCAGGTGTTTGTACATATGCATATACACACGCTCTCATTCAAATAAGCACATACAAGAACACACACATACATGTAATAGTGCCAGACATGCACACAAACATATACAGTTGGTATTGCTGTCATGATTTTAGTTGTCCTTGATTTCCTTTGTCTAAGATCTATTATTTAAAAAAGAAAATGTTGCATTGTAGTTTGCTGTTTTCTTCTGTCTTTCCTTTTTTCTCTTTAGTTCATTCTCTTGGTTGTTGGTGCATTGGGTCGGTTCTTGGGGGTGGGGAATGGAATTAATTGTATTTTTTATTTGTATTTTTATTCCTGGGGGGGGGGGGACTGTGGGAGGGGACTCGAATGGTTGAGGGACAGCTATTGGGGAACTGTGGGGGTGGATCTTGAAGGGTTCGGGTTCACTTTTTTTGGGCCTGGTGGTAGATCGGTCAACATGCCCTTGAGCAGGGCATTGACCCTGTGTGCTTCTGTGGTTCGCTCTGAATGGGAATCTGTTGGATGACTGGTATGATGTAGTTGTTGAATGACTGGTATGATGTAGTTGTTGAATGACTGGTATGATGTAGTTGTTGAGCGGCGTCACTGCAAGTATATTGTATGTTTCGAATATTCAATAAAAAATAAATACAAATGTTTATAATAGAGTTGTTGGTGGCACAATATAACCATGATTTTAATGAGAAATCCACAGAGGAAGAACTGAAGAAATCAAGAGGACCTGAAGTTTAAGGAAATAATGGATTGTTCAGTTCACTTCAAGAGGACCATTACTGTATGGTCCTGCTGTTCAAGAGTGACATCACCATGCCTAACAGTCACCTTATTGTTGAGCAGTGTGTGCCGAGTTTGAAGAGAAAGTTGAGAAGTATCATGAAGAATATACAGCTTCTCTAACTGATGTTATTGACAAAGGGTATGCTGAGGTCGTGCCAGATCATCAGTTTAACCACAACGATGGTAAGAATTCCACATCATGGTGTGTACCACCCAAAAAGAAAAGCTTGAGAGTGGTGTTTGACTTTGAGTCAATTTTTCAGCAGAACATCCATGAACAGCCAACTGCTACAAGGTTCAGACCGCCACAAATACTCTCGTTGGAGTCCTGACGAGGTTTAGAGAGGAACCTGTCGCTTTAATGGCAGACATACAAGCCATGTTCCACCAAGTGAAAGTGTCGGAGACTTTCTACGTTTTTTGTGGTGGCCTGATGGAAATGTTACACAGGACCCAGTGGAGAACAGGATGCTGGTGCATCAGTGGAGGACAGCAGGACTCTCTTTGCGACTGATGTGTTTGATACTGTACTTTATAATTTATTTGTGGATGATTGTCTGAAATCCCTACCTTCAGAAGAAGCCATGCAGATGGTAAAGGATCTTATTGCTATCTATTCCCGAGGAAAGAAGATCCAAAGCGACCAGAGAGCTGTGTTTGGATAAATATGACTTACTAGTGGAAAGGGCTCTGGGATTGCACTGGTGTGTTGAGACTGACACGTTCCAATTCAAGACCTCAGGTTAAACGCCCATATACAAGATGTGGAGTCTTGTCGGTGGTCAGCTCAATATATGACCGCTTGGGCTTTCTATTTCAGTTGACTCTTTCTCCAACTGTTGCTATAGGAGTTGTGTAGCAGGAAAATCAGCTGGGATAACAACATACACCAATCTATCTCACAGCAATGGCAAGAATGGATGTCGCATTTAGGGAAAGTGGCAGAACTCAAGGTGAAAAGGTGCTTCAAGTCCGAAGACTTTGGAAAGCCAGAGCATGCAGAAATGCATCACTTTTCAGATGCCAGTAAGTATGGTTATGGAACTGTATCTTAATGCTGGTAAACAAGATACAAGTACATATTTTATTCATGCTGGGAAAAGCGAGAGTTGCTCCCTTGAAGCAGACTACCATTCCTAGGCTTGAGCTCATGGCCGCTGTGTTGGCAGTTAGAGTTGATAGAATGTTGAGGAAAGGGTTGTCACTTCAACTGGGACAGTCAAGTTTTTGGGCGAACGGCAAGACAATATTGAAGTACAATGAAAGTGAGAAGAGACAATTTCACACCTTTCGTGGCAAACCAAGTAGCAGCCATAAGAGAAGCCACAGAAGTCTCTCAGTGGAGATACAGTATATCAGCATCAATGAGAATCCTGCTGATGAGGCCTCTAGAGGTTTGTTGGCTGACAGCTTTTTGGCTTGTAAAAGATGAATAGAGGGCCCAGACTTTCTCTTGAAGTCAAAGGAAGAATGTTCTTGGATCCCACTCCAATCTCATCAGGTGATCCAGAGAAAAACGTGACCTGACGGTGAACTTTGTTGTTGTGAAGGACTCTGAGAGTGCATCTACTTTTCTGATTTGAGTCATTGCAAAGCCTTTTAAACTCAGAGATGCTCTTCTAGAGCTCAGAAGAGTAAAGAAATACTGGCCTCTGCGGATGACTCCCAAGTACAGTCAGTGGAAGTAGGAACTGAGAAGGAGGTCAGAGCTGCATTCGGTGGTTAACTTTTGACTACAGATTTCTCAAGGGCTGAAACCTCAATCATTTGTTTCAGTCAGAGGGAACGATTCCCTGCTGAAATATCTGCATTGGAAAACTGAACATGTGGTATAAAAGGAAACGGACATCTTCAAACTATGCTGGAAGATGGCTTGTTAAGGGTTGGAGGCAGACTCAGTAAGAGGGCCATGCCTGAAGAGGTGAAGCACCCAGTTATATTGTCAAAACATCAACATGTACCAACACTTATCTTACAGCACATTCACAAGCTGCTGGGAGATTCTGGAAGGAACCACATGTTACGCTATCTACACTTCTAAAGAAGTATTGGATCACAAGTTCCAACTCTGCCTCCAGAAAAGTTATTTCTGATTGTGTAGTCTGTCACTGTCATCAAGGGAAGTGTCATGACGTTGGCCTGTGGGTAAGATTTATGAACCTCCCATAAATACCTTTCTCCCTTCCCTCTCTCTTTGACTCAACTGAAGGACTCTTGAATAGCCTTTGTTAAACATAGAGAGTCTGGGAACATCAAACAAGTGGGGGGAACGGAACCATATTTCGGTAATAGAACCAGTTGAAAATATGCGTTGGTACTTAATGAATATGTTGTCAGTTCGGTTGTCATCTGAGACATTATGACTGATGACCGGATGACATAAACTGTATCTGGGAAAGTCTACACATTGTAGTTATCAGATTCACATAGAATTGTTGTGCAATTTAAATGTTTGAATATGAAACTATTTGTGTAAATATTAAATGTAATTTTATCTTCCAAATGAGAGAATTGGGTTTTCATAAAGGTTAGAGCTGTAACGACTCTCGTGGGTTGAAGAAGGAGACCAAGGTGCAGCGTGGTAGCCGTTCATGATTTTTAATAAAACTGAACACCGCAACAAAATAACAAAGTAGAAAAACGAAAGCGCACAATTCTGTCAGGCAAACAAAACAGCTAAACAGAAAATAACTCTCCACAAAACCCAAATGGAAAATCACAACTTATATATGATCCCCAATCAGAGACAACAATAGGCAGCTGCATCTGATTGGGAACCACACTATGCAAAAACCACAAAGAAATAGAAAACATGGATTCTCCCACCCGAGTCACACCCTGACCTAACCAAACATAGAGAATAAATAAGGATCTCTAAGGTCAGGGCGTGACAAGAGCTCTGCTCAATCAGTAGCCCGCCCCTGTGAAGAGACATGGGTTATAAACTATGAAACACACCCTTCTCTCCCTCCACTATATAAGCCCTTGACGAAAATGTAACCTTCTGTTCCGAGGACTATAGGACGACGGTCCATACGTTAAAAAGGACTAACATGTCAACTAAGACAACCTCAGCGTGAGCTTTGGTTGTGAATGCTATGAACTTTGAACTCTTATTCCCTAAAGAAGTGAGACATCCTAGCCGTTGAGTTAGCAACAGCAGCTATGGGCTAGGAAAGGACGGACAACGTATCCAGTCTAACACACAACAAAGATACTACAACGTATTCAATTTAGCACCAAAGACATTCTTCCGAGGACAGGAATATCTCTGTTGGCCAAATCCGCCAGCATCTTCGACCAACCTACCGAAGCGCAGCTCAGAGTAAATATTTATTGCATTTTCCTTTTCCAAATGGGTGGTAATTTAGAATGCATAAGATACTGTATTTACAATAGCACAGCTTCTCCCTTTTTTCCTCAGTCTTCCCGCTCTTTCACTCAAACCCAACCCCCTTTCCTTTGTGTAACCAGCCGTCATGTCGGCTCTGTCCACCAGGAACATTTTCTGTTTGACATCATTTGCATTCTGTGTATATGTAATTCTGTGTGATTAGTTAGGTATTTAGTAAATAAATAATTAAACCCAATTTTGTATTGCTGATTCAACTTGTTAGCCAGGGTGAAGACAACTTTCAGATGAGACTGAAATAAGGTGACGATTAATATGGACTGCTATTGATGTAAAATATTACTAGGTCTTTCAGAGTTTAGTTGGAAGACAACAGCTCTATAAACACTCTTTCATGGTGCCCCGACTTTCTAGTTAATTACATTTACACGATTAGCTCAATCAGGTAATATTAATTACAGAGAAAGGATTTTATAGAATAGCATATCTTATCACTTAATCCTGCATAGCCAAAGACAAGACAGAAGGTTGGTGAACAGAAGATGACAGATTTGCTGGTTCGCATCATGTGGAATGTGGGAGCATCTTATTCATCTTGTGAGGAAAGTGCTATACTAAATTCATACCATTTTATGTGAAGCAGCGGCAATTCTAATTGACTGTCCCATCAGAAAACCCTCAGATGATCCAAATGATTTGGATGCACACACTCCAAACCACTTACTGCTTTTGAAGGGGAAAACCACTTCTTGCTCCTAGACTGTTTCAAGACTGTGATCTCTACACCAGAAGGAGGTGGAGACAAGTTCAGTACCTGGGTAATCTATACTGGAAACAATGGGTGAAAGAGTACCTACCATTGTTACAAGAAAGACAGAAGTGGAACAAACATAAGAAATGTTTTTCCGTGGGAAAACTAGTCATCATGGATCCTACTGCTCCAAGAGGTATGTGGCTGATGGGAAAGGTGTTGGAATCCTACCCTGACAAGAAGGGTCTGGTCCGGTCTGTGAGACTGAAAACTAGAACAGGAGAACTGGACAGACCTGTTACCAAGATCTGTCTACTCCAAGATCTGACTGTGCGTGAAGAAGTCTTTAGTGATTTGGACACCAACAAACTTTGACGCTCTCGACCCACTTCACTGCAGCACTGTCGATGTGGATGGGGGCGTGCTCAACCCTCACCATTTCCTGTAGTCCATGATCAACACCTTGGTCTTACTGACGGTGAGGGAGAGGTTGTTGTTCCGGCACCACACTGCCAGGGCACCAACCTCCTACCTGTAGGCTGTCTCATCGTTGCCGGTGATCAGACCTACCACTGTCGTGTCATCAGCAAACTTGATGATGGTGTTGGAGTTGTGCATGGCCACGCAGTTATGGGTCAACAGGGAGTACAGGAGGGGACTAAGCACACCCCCCTGTGGGGCCCCCGTGTTGAGGGTCAGCGTGGTCGGCTCGTCGGGAAGTCGAGGATCCAGTTGCAGAGAGTGGTGTTCAGTTCCAGTGTCCTAAGCTTGGTGAATAGCGTGGAGGGGACAATGGTGTTAAACACTGAGCTGTATTAATCTATTCTAGGTGGGTGAGGGCAGTGTGGAGAGCAATTGAGATTGTGTCGTCTATGCATCTGTTGGGGCAGTATGCAAATTGGAGTGGGTCTATGGTGTCTAAGGATGATGGAGTTGATGTGTGCCATAACCAGCCACTCAAAGCACTTCATGTGCTACAGGGCGTTAGTCATTGTGGCATGAAGCCTTAGAGTTCTTGGGAACAGGAATGATGGTGGTCATCTTAAAATTTGTGGACATTGACACCAGGAGGTTGAAATTACTGTAAATATGCCTGCCAGCTGTTCTGCGCATTCTCTGACAAAGCACCGTGGAATACTATTGGGCCTTGAGGGTGTTCACCTGATTAAAGACTTTACTCACATCGGCCTCGGAGAGCGAGATCACCCAATCTTCTGGGTCTGTGGCGGCCCTCATACCCGAAACGATGTTATTATCAAAGCGTGCATAAAATACATTGAATTTGTCTGGTAGAGAGGCATCATTGGGCAGATCACGGCTGGGTCTTCGTTTTGTAATCCATAATGTACCGTAGGGCGTCGGAGCCTCTGTAATATGATTCCACTTTATTCCTATATTGTCCTTTAGCTAGTTTGGTGACGCTGCAGAGGTCATAGCGGGACTTCTTTTACTTGTTCCTAGCTGCCTTGTTGACAACATGACCGAGCGGCACATATAACTTTTTGATTTGAGAAAGGTGCTCCTCCCTCCCCACTTTCGCTCCATGATGTGCCGGGTCATTGCCAGGTTCAAACCGGTCCATCTTAATATAACGCCCCCAATATCAGTGTTGCCAACTTAGCGACGTTGTTGCTATATTTAGTGAGTATTAAGACCCCTCTAGCGACACATTTTCAAAAAAGCGACAAGCGACAAATCTAGCAATTTTTTCTGGTGTTATTGGAGACTGATGTGAAAGCACGTATTGTTCTTACTCTTCTCAACGAGCAGTGGGTGAGTAACGGCCGTTGGTGGAAGAAAGTGAGGACCAAGGTGCAGCGTGGTATGTGTTCATATTGTTTAATAGGAATAGATCACTGAAAATACAAAAAACAACAAAGTGAACGAACGAAACCGAAACAGTTCTGTCTGGTGCAGATACAAACACTCAACAGAAAACAACTACCAACAAAACCCATGTGGGCAAGAGCTACCTAAGTATGGTTCTCAATCAGAGACAACAATAGACAGCTGTCCCTGATTGAGAACCATACCCGGCCAAAAACAAAGAAATAAAAAACATAGAATAAAGAAACATAGAATGCCCACCCTAGTCACACCCTGGCCTCACCAAAATAGAGAATAAAAGCCTCTCTATGGCCAGGGCGTGACAGGATGCTGCCATGGGCCCCACCCCCGTCCACAGCCTGTGTCCACAGCACTCACAGGCGGCCCAGTCCTCGCGCAGCAGTCCCTCCCAGCTGCAGTCAGAGCAGCTAACCTGAATTAGAGCCAGAATAGTTACCATCATTTTCTCACATTGCCATTGACAGTTTTTTCTATTGTCTCTTTTTGGTCCATTTAGATTGTTAATGTAGATTTTATACAAATAAAAATGTAACAAATGTTATGGTTAAAAATGTTCATGTTTTACTGTGACTTGTTGTAGGCTCCTAAGTGGACCATAAGGTTAAAAACCAAACCAAATTAAATAAAAAATGAAAAACGATGTAACTCTGCCAGAGTGTCTCTTTTGGATCACTTTTGCTGGTCCTAAGTCCGGATAAAGGAGGAGGGTTGGAATTTTTACATAAAAAAAAACAAGAATCGATAGAAAGTTCATTTTGTCGTTCTAAACATATTTAGGGTGTTTTTTACTCACTTTCTGTCTCTCCCACGATGTTATTCCTCTCTCCGACAGTGTCCACATGGGCAATTATGCAAATTAGGTAATGAAGCGACTTACCTAGAGACTTTTTGGACAGCCAATAGCTACTTTCCTTACTGAGGAGTTGGCAACACTGCACAATATTTGCGCAGTCACTTGGCTTTCTTGTCAATATAATGGATCATCACTGATGAAACTCACAACTGTACAAACTATTGCACAACTTCAACTTCTATCTACTTTTTGCAGTAGAAGGCTCTGACCCGGTACAGCATAAAGCTTTCCGATATCAGCTGTTCTGTTAACTCCGTAGGCGATCAATGTCCTCGACTCTACTGAAGATGGATGTACTTCATATTTTGCAGACGAACTTTGTGTCTATTGTAATCGGATGTGTCGTTATTATATTATTGTGGATGAATCGAGGCAAACAAAGCAACTCACGTTTGCCTCCTGGTCCTGCACCGATTCCTCTGCTTGGTAACTTGTTACGAATGGATGTGAAAGCGCCATACAAGCTCTACATGGAGGTCAGTCAAATACTTGAGCTAGATCAGTGGCCAAGGTTAGGTCAAAGATGCAGAATCAGGTGTAGAATGGGATATCCATTTAATTACTTTTCCACAGAATTTGGAAAAAAAGGATTATTTGCATTAATACAAGCTAAATGTAGGCTAGATTATTATTGTTTTACAATATTTTCTGTGTTGATTACTGTAGCAACAAAGCAGTTCAGTATTTTCATGTGACTGCTTAGTTACCAGCCTGTACATTTTTATTGTATTGCCCCTCTTGGTTCAATATTCATTCAAAGTATACTACATGCATGTATTTGAGAACTGAAAAAGTGTGTGTATATATATCGATTACATAAATTAATTTGTGGAATTTCTTTCCTTCTTAATGCGTTTGAGCCAATCAGTTGTGTTGTGACAAGGACATTTTCCGTTTTGACTGACCTTCATGTCTCAAAGTAATGATGGACTGTCGTTTCTCTTTGATTATTTGAGTTGATCTTGCCATAATATGGACTAGGTATTTTACCAAATAGGGTTATCTTCTGTATACTGTTAGAAATCGGATATGAAGATGGGTGAGCCGGTCAAGGATCGATTCAGACTAAGTGGTAAATTTTATGACAAGTAAACAGTTTATTCAGAGTGAAAATATGTAGTACAGCGTAATTACGGCTCTTCCGTTAGTTCGTGTTGGAACAGCAGGCAGAGAGCGAGTAAACAGTCAGCACAGCCCTTATATACGTCACAGAAAGTAGGTTGACTCTAGGAAGATCGGATCTCCGGATTGGTTCAGCTGGTTGTAGTCTGTAGTCTTCCGCCATTGGCTCAGTTGTCTGTCCGTCATCGTAGAATCTTCTTCGGGCACACAGTGTTCGGTTAAAAGGGAGATTATGTGTGTAATGTGGGAGCTATCCTGTAGGGGACCCCACAGGCTTTACTGTGAAAATACGTTGCTATGTGTTGTCTCAGTTATAACAATGCAATAGCCATGTATTTAGCAGTAGATTGGTCTCCTGCATAATAGCAATTCTTTACAATACCACCCCTATCTTGTCACAATAGAACTGATTGGCTCAAACTAATTCATTTGTAGAATTTCTTTCTTTCTTATCTTTTAAGAAGGCACACCGGTTAATTGAAATGCATTCCAGGTGACTATCTCATAAACCTGTCTAGAGAATGCCAAGAGTGTGCAAAGCTGTCATCAAGGCAAATGGTGGCTACTTTGAAAAATCTAAAATATATATTTTGATTGAACACTTTTTTTGGTTACCACATGATTCCATGTGTTATTTCATAGTTTTGATGTCTTCATTATTATTCTACAATGTAGAAAATAATACAAATAAAGAAAAACCCTTGAATCCCAGGCTTCCCAAAATTGTTGACACATTTATTTTGTTTTAAATCTTTTGTCTCTGTGTTTTCATAATTTCCCTTCAATTCACAAGAGGCTGAACGCATCTCACAGGAGAAAGCACTGAGCGAGCGAAACAACGCCCCTCTGTCTCTCTAGTTGTAGGCCATCTGTCAGATGCTGTCTGGTCCAGACTGGCGGCTCTGGCTGCTCCTTGCAGACTGGCGGCTCTGGCAGCTCCTTGCAGACTGGCGGCTTTGGCAGCTCCTTGCAGACTGGCGGCTCTGGCTGCTCCATGCAGACTGGCGGCTCTGGCTGCTCCATGCAGACTGGCGGCTCTGGCTGCTCCATGCAGACTGGCGGCTCTGGCTGCTCCATGCAGACTGGCGGCTCTGGCTGCTCCATGCAGACTGGCGGGTCTGGCTGCTCCATGCAGACTGGCGGCTCTGGCTGCTCCATGCAGACTAGCGACTCTGGCTGCTCCTTGCAGACTGGCGGCTCTGGCTGCTCCTTGCAGACTGGTGGCTCTGGCTGCTCCTTGCAGACTGGCGGCTCTGGCTTCTCCTTGCAGACTGGCGGCTCTGGCTGCTCCTTGCAGACTGGCGGCTCTGGCAGCTCCTTGCAGACTGGCGGCTCTGGCAGCTCCTTGCAGACTGGCGGCTCTGCCTTCCTTCTCTAATCTGAGAACCACTCTAGGCAACCATAGACTTACCTAGATAACTATACTACACTACAAAGAAAACACAAAATACTAAGACCAGGGCGTGACACAGTTCTTATAAACATAAGCAATCTAAATAACTGTGGATGTTACAACCAGCACAAGGGAGCGAACACATAAAGTAAACCTAACCTACAGAATATACAGTCCACCAAGTCCTCACTTACAGGTGTGGTTGAATGATCTTCTTATTGTCTCTGCCTTTAGGCCTATATATCGCAAGGCATATGAATTGAAAGGTTATGGAGCAAACAATTCAATTATCACAACACAGGTTGTAATATGGCTTGGGGGGGGGGCTCGACTTCCTCAGTGATTTTACCCACACACCGCTACTGTTGGGAACATAAAATGACATGCTATAAATACACTTATTTTGACACATTTTCTATATCTAAGTGAGTATAATGTACTCTATCAATTTGCCACTGCATTTCTTGCTCTCTTGTGTCTCTCCATCACTTATCCAAAGGAATAGCAAGGCCACAATCATTTCACTTCCATGTCATACATCCCAGGACTGTCAGCTGTGCTCCATATAAACCTGGGATCTGAGACATCACTGTCCTGGTTCCCTAACTATAATCCTGTGGTTCTTCTCTCCTCAGCTCAGTAAGAAGTATGGCTCAGTGTTTACTGTATGGCTGGGCTCCGAACCTGTAGTGGTGATCTCTGGCTTTCAGGCTATCAAGGATGCTTTTGTCACACAAGGAGAAGAGTTCAGCGGCAGAGCCAACTACCCCGTGATCATGACAGTCTCTAAAGGATATGGTGGGTGATTTATATATACACTGCTCAAAAAAATAAAGGGAACACTAAAATAACACATCCTAGATCTGAATGAAAGAAATATTCGTATTATATACTTTTTTCTTTACATAGTTGAATGTGCTGACAACAAAATCACACAAAATCAAATTTATCAACCCATGGAGGTCTGGATTTGGAGTCACACTCAAAATTAAAGTGGAAAACCACACTACAGGCTGATCCAACTTTGATGTAATGTCCTTAAAACAAGTCAAAATGAGGCTCAGTAGTGTGTGTGGCCTCCACATGCCTGTATGACCTCCCTACAACGCCTGGGCATGCTCCTGATGAGGTGGCGGATGGTCTTCTGAGGGATCTCCTCCCAGACCTGGACTAAAGCATCCACAAACTCCTGGACAGTCTGTGGTGCAGTCTGTTGGTGGATGGAGCGAGACATGATGTCCCAGATGTGCTCAATTGGATTCAGGTCTGGGGAACGGGCGGGCCAGTCCATAGTATCAATGCCTTCCTCTTGCAGGAACTGCTGACACACTCCAGCCACATGAGGTCTAGCATTGTCTTGCATTAGGAGGAACCCAGGGCCAACTGCACCAGCATATGGTCTCACAAGGGGTCTGAGGATTTCATCTCGGTACCTAATGGCAGTCAGGCTACCTCTGGCGAGCACATGGAGGGCTGTGCGGCCCCCCAAAGAAATGCCACCCAACACCATGACTGACCCACCGCCAAACCAGTCATGCTGGAGGATGTTGCAGGCAGCAGAACGTTCTCCATGGCGTCTCCAGACTTTTCACGTCTGTCACGTGCTCAGTGTGAACCTGGTTTCATCTGTGAAGAGCACAGAGCGCCGGTGGCGAATTTGCCAATCTTGGTGTTCTCTGGCAAATGCCAAACGTCCTGCACGGTGTTGCGCTGTAAGCACAACCCCCACCTGTGGACGTCGGGCCCTCATACCACCCTCATGGAGTATGTTTCTGACCGTTTCAGCAGATACATGCACATTTGTGGCCTCCTGGAGGTCATTTTGCAGGGCTCTGGCAGTGCTCCTCCTGCTCCTCCTTGCACAAAGGCGGAGGTAGCGGTCCTGCTGCTGGGTTGTTGCCCTCCTACGGCCTCCTCCACGTCTCCTGATGTACTGGCCTGTCTCCTGGTAGCGTCTCCCTGCTCTGGACACTACGCTGACAGACACAGCAAACCTTCTTGCCACAGCTCGCATTGATGTGCCATCCTGGATGAGCTGCACTACCCGAGCCACTTGTGTGGGTTGTAGACTCCGTCTCATGCTACCACTAGAGTCTAAGCACCGCCAGCATTCAAAAGTGACCAAAACATCAGCCAGGAAGTATAGGAACTGAGAAGTGGTCTGGTCACCACTTGCAGAACCACTCCTTTATTGGGGGTGTCTTGCTAAATGCCTATAATTTCCACCTGTTGTCTATTCCATTTGCACAACAGCATGTGAAATGTATTGTCAATCAGTGTTGCTTCCTAAGTGGACAGTTTGATTTCACAGAAGTGTGATTGACTTGAGTTACATTGTGTTGTTTAAGTGTTCCCTTTATTTTTTTGAGCAGTGTATTTTTTAAATGGGAGTGGGTGGGTGGGTGTCATTGTCCTTGACACAGTCAAAAGAAAACCATTACTTTAGGTTTTTGTTATGCTATTCTAATTCTTCCTTTTTGTGCTTCTGTCATACTGTTTACTGTAGGGGTGTTGGTGAGCAGTGGGAAGAGATCAAAAGATCTTCGCAGGTTCTCGCTAATGACCCTTAAAACCTTTGGGATGGGGCGCAGGAGCATCGAAGAACGTGTCCAAGAAGAGGCTAAGATGCTGGTGAAAGCCTTCGGTGAATATAGAGGTAGGTTATTTTCAGTATTATCTTCAGCAAGATTTTAATACTAAACATTTCATTGAAATGGTACCATTTTACATTAAAATACATGGAAAATCGAGTGTTTAATTCAAATGTAGTTGTTGCTTCTCACAGCTATTTCTAAAAGTTTCACCATCACAATATTATATATGGATAACCAATCCGGTATTCTAAAAGTATCTGTGTGTTCTTGCCTTCCTTCTCTAATCTAGATTCAGTTGTCAATCCCAAAGAATTGCTTTGCAATTGTGTTGGCAATGTGATCTGCTCCGTAGTCTTTGGGCACAGGTTTGAAAATGATGACCCAATGTTTCAGCTCATCCAAAAGGCTGTTGATGCCTACTTCCATGTACTCAGCAGCCCTATTGGAGCGGTACAGTAACTTTTCAGCTCATCTCTTTTCATAGAATCTTCCATTGCTCTCAACGCCCTGCTAAACTGAAGGTCTATCACAGTAATTGCACAAAATGGTCTTGGGCTGACCAAGCCATTGTTTTCACTAACAAAACCCCCTCCCCTTCCATCCCCTTTCAGATGTACAACATGTTCCCTAGAATCGTTTGGTGCATCCCAGGCAATCACCATGAGATGTTTGCTATCGTAAACAAGGCCAAAGCTTACATACAAGGGCAAGCAGAAATCCGCCTTAAAACCCTTAACATCTCTGAACCTCAGGACTTCATCGAGGCCTTCCTGGTCAAAATGCTGGAGGTAGAAAACACAGCATGATCCTCACATTGGAGGTTGAACCTCTTACACATTATGAAAATATGGAATGTGGCTAGAATTAAGATACTCTCCATGTCCACTTATGTGAGTTTGGCTATCATGAGTGAATAGACAAGTGAGAGGCCAATCTCTGATTTCCAAACGTATTTAGTGGCAATAAGTATGTGGAGATGGCAACAACTAGCCACCAGATGTCGCTGTTTACTTACATAACTGATGGTGACTTATTCTCTTCTCTTAGGAGAAAGATGATCCCAACACTGAGTTCAACAATGATAATATGGTGATGACTGCATGGAGCCTGTTTGCTGCTGGAACAGAAACCACATCATCCACCCTAAGACAATCATTTCTGATGATGATAAAGTACCCTCACATTCAAGGTAGCCTGCTACCCAAGTCTTTATCAATTTTAAAAAATGTACCTTTATTTAACCAGGCAAGTCAGTTAAAAAAAATTATCTTATTTTCAATGACGGCCTAGGAACAGTGGGTTAACTGCCTGTTCAAGGGCAGAACGACAGATTTGTACCTTGTCAGCTCGGGGATTTGAACTTGCAACCTTCCGGTTACTAGTCCAACTCTCTAACCATTAGGCTACCCTGCATCCAAGTCTCCTAAATCTATTAGATAACACTGCTATCCAAAAAAGTATCATTCTGGACTATGAATTGTTTAAAATGTGTTATTACGATGTGACATGTAATAACTCCAACAACAATCCGTACATAGTATCAGTGCAACGTATTATAAAGTGTGACTTAAATCTTCCTAAGAGAGTGTTCAGAAGGAGATAGACGAGGTGATTGGCTCAAGAGTGCCCACGGTTGACGACAGAGTTAAAATGCCCTACACGGATGCTGTCATTCACGAAGTCCAGCGATACATGGACCTCAGTCCCACCTCTGTACCCCACAAAGTGATCAGAGATACAGAGTTCTACAACTACCACATTCCAGAGGTGACCACAATTATGTAATTGTACCAACACTGAATGTTACATTCCACCATATTTTGTTCGACGTGGAAGTGTTAAAATTGTTTTACTGATCAACATGCAGTTTTCATAGCAAGTGATGGGTGTTATTTTGTCATTCTTTCAGGGTACCATGGTCCTGCCTCTGCTGTCCTCTGTGCTTGCTGATCCCAAATGGTTTAAAAACCCAGATGAGTTTGACCCAGAGAACTTCCTGGATGAAAATGGAGTCTTTAAGAAAAATGATGGATTCTTTGCTTTTGGAGTGGGTAAGATCATGGTCCAAGTAGTTTGTGGATTATGTGAGTTAAAAACAAGAAACCTAGTGGCCTGGGGTGGTCTTGCAGTCGACAGTAAGCTGCTGCCTCTCTGGAGGTACTATGTTCCGCTGCCAGCATGGGTTTGGTTTGAATCTGACCCGCTGCTTTTCAGCACACTCTCCTAATAACTTTCCTGTATCTCTCTATCATATCCACAAAAAAAAAACATTAAAATATATGAGATGATTGGGCCTTTCCTAGCCTGGATTTCCCCACTCATTTAAAAAAAACTTAACAAGAAACCTGACAACCTCTGGTCAACTTCAATTCAGTTATAGGCTCAGCTGACTGACAATGACCGCTCTCATTTCTCTTTTCCCTCAGGGAAGCGGGCTTGTCCTGGGGAGGCTCTGGCCAGAGTGGAGCTCTTTCTCTTCTTTACCTCCCTCCTGCAACGCTTCACTTTCACCGGCACCAAACCTCCAGAGGAGATCAACATCGAGCCAGTGTGCTCCAGCTTTGGCCGCATTCCGCGTTCCTATGATTGCTACATCAAACTCAGGACTGAGGAGTGACCACTTTACTGTGGAGAGGTCACAGGCTCAGCTTCACAGGCAGCTGCTTGTCAATTTACAGTAACCATAGCCTTATATTTACCTCCTTTTTTAGTGAGTTGTTGTATGTATCTTGCTATTATCCTCAGGTAGGATCTCTAAGGTATGGGTTGATATTTCAAGGCTAATTTCGGTCTACATTCATGTCTTTTAAAGCTTGTTTTTGGTCAGGTTTCAAGAATTGCCTTCAGAGATGTTGGTCACCATATCTCTATGCTGTATATCACACTCACCTACTTTGTACCCTTGTAAAATAGGCCTATAGGTTCATATTAAATTCTCTATTGAAACATTATGGTGAAAGGACCAAAAGTTTCAGGTGTTATAATGTAAGCAACTGAAATTGGTCTTGTTTTGTAGGTTGCTACGTGGTTAGGACTGTACATCTATACATGCAAAGCACTTAGGGGTACTGTACACTATGTATACTGTGGGGGTCACTATGTTATTCTGCCTTTGTTTTCAACATGATTGACGTATTGTAACACAACATTTGATTGTAACTTTTGCTTCAACTAATAAATAGTACTGCGCACTTCAGCTAGATTCAAACAATATCTTGTGTGTCCAGACCTGTCATTAAAAAGTGAGCTTGGTGTTCGGATTACCTGCTCACATATATCTGTCATATTAGACTTGTGTAGACACATAAGTATGTCCATGTCCACATATAATATCTGTTTCACAGAAGGAGAACGCTGTTACTGGAATGTTAGTGGTTACCAGAAAAATGTATCATTTAACTCATGATAATAGTGACTTGGGCCGGAAAGTATTCAAACCCCTTCACTTTTTCTGAAAATGTTTACTTAACAGCCTCATTCGAAAAGTGATTACACACAATAACCCAGAATGACAAAGTGAAAACAGGTTTTTATTCATACCCTTTACTCAGTAAAGAGAAGCCCTTTTGGCAGCGATAACAGCCTCAAGTCTTCTTCGTATGACGCTACAAGCTTGGCACACCTATATTTGAGGAGTTTGTCCTATTCTCTGCAGATCCTCTCAAGCTCTGTCAGGTTGGATGGGGAGTGACACTGCACATCTATTTTCCAGGTCTCTCCAGAGATGTTCGATCGGATTCAAGTCCAGGCTCTGGCGGGGCCACTCAAGGACATTTGGAGAATTTTCCCAAAGCCGATCCTGCGTTGTTTTGGCTGTGTGCTTAGGGTGGTTGTCCTGTTGGAAGGTAAACCGTCTCCCCAGTCTGAGGTCCTCAGCACTCTGGAGCAGGTTTTTATCAAGGATCTCCCTGTACTTTGCTCCGTTCATCTTTCTCTCGATACTGAGTAGTCACCCAGTCCCAGCTTTATTTGGGGGTATAAGGGGATAAGAAAGTTGTAAGTTCATGAAGAAGTTATATTCTTCAAGAATCAATGAGTTTGTCTTATCTCTCATTGGCTCAGTAAGAAATATGGCTCAGTGTTTACTAGGCAGAGATTGAAAACTTTGCAGCTTCTCTTTGATGTCCCTGGAAAACCACTGAATAGGATGAAAGAGCCTCGAGGAGAGGGTCCAAGAGTAAGGTTTGTGTGTGTGTGTGTGTGTGTGTGTGTGCATGCGTGTTTATGCTTGTTTCCAAAGCATGGCTTGTTTGCATCGTAAGCTTGCCTGCCAAAATGACAAAAGAACATGTGTGTTACCATTAAGTCATAATGCCCGAGAACCTGGTGTTTGGAGGAGAAATTGACATGGGTGTTGCAAACCGTGCCAATATATCCTACAAACACAGGCTTAGAGGGCATTATCACTTTTATATAACGGGTTACCAACATGTTTAAAATAATGATTGGCATAGTTTCATTAAAAAAGTTATTGTGATGAATTTATTCATACTATTTAATCCTTCCACAAGATATAGTCCGACACAAATCTAGGGTTGCTACCCAAGCCGGCTGGTCGTTTCGTTCAATCGGTTCAGTTACTAGAGACGCGGGCGACCCAGTCGTTCCTTCTAAATGTTTCATTGCCATACTGGCTGGCATAGTTCCTGATTTCTTGTTGCTAGCTATCCAACTACGGCTAACTTACAGTCACGTCAAAAAGTGCATCCAGAATAACAGCAAAGTCTCAGCATTTGTATTTGTTTAAGCTGTTTTCTAGTGACATTTATTTGGATACATCCATAACAATGAGCTAATGAGGTGTGATATCGCCTGGCTTAGAAAATGTACTCACTCGTCAGGACACTGTTGTTCAGAGGAGCTAGCCAACAACACAGCTACAGAAACACAATCACTTCAAACTGAAGCTGGAAAGACTGCAAACTAGCTGTACTTCATTTCTTTTGACCTTTCATCAATTGACATTTTCTTTGTATATATCCATAAAAATGATGCCAGCTGATTCATTATTCCGACTGGCTGAAAAACGGTGCCTGCCTGTCTGTCTCGTCACGACTCCTGACACGTTCATTATTATGGGACAGCTGGAGATCGAATTTGAATATTGAAACTGTGGCAAATGTCAGAGAGACAGGCTGCAAGAGTTATACAAATCTCTGCTGTTTAAAACTAAATGTTAGTCTCAAAGAAATGTGAGATAATGTCAAGATGCTTTTTATAGTGGAGATCAAGTTTAGAAATTGCTTGGCTGGGCTTATGAGAGAGTGGATTGCACAGTCAGAAGGAACAGAGTGAATTGGCTTTTTAACGTCATAGATTTAGCCGGTGATAATTTGTGGAATAAACACTCAAGATTAGACCAACCCGTTGTAATATAACAACCACCCATTCCTTCCTTCCCATGTTTCCTATACTGTCCCTCTTCAACCTTTCCCCCAGAATCGTTGAGGGCTTTCCAGGAAAACACCATGAGCTGTTTAAGGCCATAGACAAGGACAAAGCTTACATACGAGAGGAAGCAGATCGTCGCCTTTACAACCTGGATACCTCTAATCCCCAGGACTACTTCGACGTCTTCCTGGTTAACACACTGGAGGTAGAACAATGATATATTCCTGGAATTGGATGTTGGACCGCTCTACACATTATCAAAATACAAATCTAGCCACCAGAGCCAAATCTCCTATTGACATCATTGTATGAGTTAGCAAATTAGTATGTTAAGTTTGGTATGGTTACATAAGACAGAAGGTTACTTAAGGATGGGTTAAATGGAAACTGACATTTTGACACTGACTGTAGGTCTATAACCTCTCACATACTGTGGCCTTGATATTTAACTCCAGCAGAATTAAGCATTTCTTGCAGTCTAACGATACACCAAATGTAGGCAAAATGTTGACTCGGTAACAGGAGTGGAGAAACATGATTTCTTTCTTTCTTTCAGCATCTTGAGAGAATGCGAATGTTCAGTTAGATACCGTCTTTAGCGGTTGCCAATGGGTTATTAGCCATTTCGGGAGGGTGAACAAACAGCTGACCCGCGCACCACTATCCCACACATGAAAACAAGTTGTCACAGTTTAACCTGATCCTTCTAGGAAGATCCTTCTAAATTCAGCCTGGTCTCAGAGCATTTTGTATTGTTTTGTATGTAATACTCCTTTTCGTATGTATTCATTTGTGGATGTCCACCATCCACTTCGTATGCTAAGAATGACTGGAATAATCATTCAGTTTGGTCTCCTAAACCGAAGCTCTAATCTTGTTCTTGGTACAACATAGTACCAAGACATTACCTCATCTAATGGTATATATATCAATTGTCAATTTCTAGATACTCCCATAAAAAAATACAACCCCTCCTGGACAAGCTTACAGAGAGAAGTGACTGGCACATAGAGATTGTGTAGCCACCTAACTGGTTCCCCATTAATCACACCATCCCTTCACATGGTTTAGGAATAGTTAGACACATTCACAGATAAGACTAACCCGACCTCTCCCCTCTCTGGGCCCAAGTAAGTTCTCACATAAGCATACTATAAAAATTCATAAAACATCTTATTTATCAATGTTACCTAAATAATTCTGATTCTGCTACCACAAATGTAATAAAGTAAAAACGTTTTAAATAAATTACCTTCCACGTCATGTTGGCTGAAAATTGGTTAGCTATGCTGTCCTTACGAACCACATACCATATCATTACAGCAGTATGTACTGATATGTTGTTAGCTAGCTACCTAACGTTAGTTGGCTATTTATACATCAAACTTGCCAGTATATTAACTATAGGCTAACTACCCAACTTTTATTGACTTGATTATTCCAGTCATTCTTAGCTTAGCTAAATGGTAGTTGTTGTGCGTTCTCAATTAATACAGGTAACGAGTGGAGGACAGAGGAGCCTCTTAACCTCTTGCTTCTACTCGGGACGCTTGCGTCTCAACTAGAGCTCTGGAAATGCAAATGCGCTACGCTAAATGCTAATAGTATTAGTTAAAACTCAAACGTTCATTAAAATACACATGCAGGGTATTGAATTAAAGCTACACTCGTTGTGAATCCAGGCAACAAGTCAGATTTTTAAAATGCTTTTCGGCGAAAGCATGAGAAGCTATTATCTGATAGCATGTAACAATACACTACAACACAAAAGACCCGCAGGGGATGTAAACAAAATAATTAGCATATTCGGCGCTACACAAACCGCACAATAAAATAGAAAACATTCATTACCTTTCACCATCTTCTTTGTTGGCACTCCTAGATGTCCAATAAACACTATTGGGTCTTTTTTTCGATTAAATCGGTCCATATATAGCCTAGATATCGTTATATGTAGACTGTGTGATAAACGAAAAAAACAGTGTTTCATAACGTAACGTCATTTTTTAAAATTCAAAAAGTCGATGATAAACTTTCACAAAACACTTCGAAATAATTTTGTAATGCAACTTTAGGTATTAGTAAACGTTAATAAGCGATAAAATTATTCAGGAGGCGATGTAAAAATCATTAGCTGTCCGTCTGGAAAAATGTCCGGCTAGAAACTCAACCAAAATATCCGGTCCTAGACCTGAAGAAATGCGCTGCCTTGCATGTGTTTGACCAAGAAAAAACTCGTAGGCAAATGACAAGACTCTAGACACCGTGTGGAAGCTGTAGGTACTGCAACCTCAGCCAATTAATTGTGGTTCACCTTTATCAATGGGTTCAAGTAGCGCAGCAATATATTTTTCCATTTTCAGTGATCAGTTTTTCCTGTGCTTTTCGATGTAAATGCTGTTCTGGTAAAGCCACAGCAGTGATTTAACCAGTTTTATAAACGTCTGAGTGTTTTCTATCCACACAGACTAAGCAAATGCATATACTATATTCCTGGCATGAGTAGCAGGGTGCTGAAATGTTGCGCGATTTTTAACAGAATGTTCAAAAAAGTAGAGGGTAGAAGCAAGAGGTTAAAGAAGAAGTTACAGGTCTGTGAGAGCCAAAAATCTTGCTTGTTTTTAGGTGACCAAATACTTATTTTCCACCATAATTTGCAAATAAATTCATTAAAAATCCTACAATGTGATTTTCTAGATGTTTTTTTCTCATTTTGTCTGTCATAGTTGAAGTGTACCTATGATGACAATTACAGGCCTCTCATCTTTTTAAGTGGGAGAACTTGCACAATTGGTGGCTGACTAAATACTTTTTTTGCCCCACTGTATACTGGGGTGTGAGCTGGAGGAATATGCAGTATAGGGGAAATGGATATTATAACATTTAAAGGAAAACTATACTACTGGAGGAATAATGATTATAGACATCTGAAGACGGGACATATGATACGCCACGTAGCAACAATAGCTAGAGATATTAAAGTAGCGTGGATAACAGTAGGTATGAGAGTATGGTCGAGCAATCCACTACTTAACAGACCACTAGGAAGAGATAGTCCAGGAAGGACAGGGATATATATTAAAGCAACAGAGGATTGGTTTTAAATAGGTGAATATAACAATAAAAATAACTAAGACAGCATAGATAGTGCAGATATTATAGGCAGCTAAAAGAATAACTAGACATTAAATAAACATTTGAAAGCAAGGATATCAGTAGCAATAGGACAAGAAAGAAAGATAAATATTGAGAAGGTTTAAAGAAGGAGAAGGATTGTTGAAAAGTATAAAGAAATCTAGAGGAATGTTGAAGAAGGACAAGGAAAAGTCAGACTGAAAGAAGACGGAATGGTTTGCAAAACCTGGAGTTGTGGAAATAAAGAGAGAAATAGAGGTGGAAAATAAAGAGACTCTCTGTGCCCTCTTCTGTAATATAAAAATACCTGGGAAGGACAGGGGAGGCTGAGCAAGGTCCAGGAAGGAACCCAGAAAAGTTTATGTGGAAATAGGAAGACAAGTGTGAATGGCTTTGGTAATGTTGGTTATCAATAATAGTGATATTTGAGGCGCTATACTGGAATAAGACATTAAGTCATCTGTATTATCCAGTAAAAAATGTGCAGACATTATAGAATAGATTCTAATACAAGGTATTAAGTGACGTGACTAATTAATTATTGTCCGGGGAAGTGGATAGCCCTACCTTGGAAAATAGTTATTTTGAAACCATGGATTCGCTGAAAGAAGCGCACAAATTCTACCAATTCGGCTCGAATATGAAAGAGTAAACTAGATAATGTAGGGCAATATTACCCTGAAACAGTTGAATTCAAATCAAATTAAGAATTCAGGGAGGCAATTATGAATTGGAACAAACACATAAAACCAGAATAAGAAGCTCAATGTACAGGCATACTGAAATTAGCGTTCTATCAGCATCATTAGTCTCACATGACTAATTTGAGAATGAATATTGTAAAACGGGGTACTTGGTAATGTCGTTAAGGCTATTTTGGTTGGATTTCAAAGCACTATATTGAATATACCAGAGTGCAGAATAACTGATGCATTTACAAAACCTCGAAGTTTGATTGAACATTGCCGGTGTCAGTGAATGTCAGGGAAATACCGTAATTTGAATTATTGCAAACGGCACAGTTAGTCCCCAACGTGTTTTAGGAAACAAGAGCCTAACCACTTTTGCTAGGTGAGTAGAATGGAGAGTGAAGGATGTATTTTCTTGTTTATATCAGAATGTAGCGTTAGCTAAATTAGCCAACTTTAGCAAGATAACGTTAGCTTGGGTGCTTGACTGCCATGTGAGAGAAATAGTAAGAATTATGATTCAGACAGTTTGGATCAACCCTGTTCATTAGCGGATTTTCGGATTGAATAACCCTTGTGAGAATCAAGGACGAATATTGGGTAACATTAAAACGGGCCGTATGGGCGAGAGCACGACTAAGTAATGTTTAAGAATAGTCGAATTTTGTATCACGCCGCATTCAAATGACCAGAAAATATTTAGATTTGGTGATTTTGTGTTGATACAATATGTATATGATAGAGCAGGAACCCAAGGAATTATAGCTATGGTAAAGTACTACTGGCGATAGACGACCTATTTGGGGTTCTGAGAACAATGCGCTATAAATGTATAGAATTGACGTAAGGGGTGATGAGATAATAGTAATTAAAGTGGGCTCCCTGTAAAAAGTAGAAATAGGTTTGTTTTGACTATAATTGAAATGTAAAATTCACCTGGTAACAAACGTTAGCAAACAGAGAGGTGGCGTTAAATTGAGATTGAAGAGACATTTCTTAAATTAAGGGATGAGATGTAGACTAGTGAAGGTAACAAAAGACAGTAATTTGGAAAATAAGAATTTAGAATTTGTATTGATTAAGAATTGGCTGATGTCATTTCTACATTAGGCACATTACAGGTCAATCTTAAAATAGATGTTTAATGAGTATGAAGCCGTGGTTAGTAATAAAAATATAACGTTAGTCATTAATAAGGACGATGAGTGTTGCCAGTATGTGAATGGTAATATTGTAAGGACCCTGGGTTTATAAGCGCGGAAATCGACTGCCGCACCAGTGTAACGGATGTGAACCGGCTAGCTTAGTTAGCGGTGGTGCGCGCTAAATATCGTTGCTCTGCAAGAGCCGCGGCTTTTGTGGAGCAATGGGTAACGATGCTTCGTGGGTGACTGTTGTTGCTGTGTGCAGAGGGTCCCTGGTTCGCGCCCGGGTATGGGCGAGGGGATGGTCTAAAGTTATACTCTTACATTGGTGCCGTGACCCGGATCACTGGTTGCTGCGGAAAAGGAGGAAGTCAAAAGGGGGGTGATTGTAACGGATGTGAAACAGCTAGCTTAGTTAGCGGCGGTGCGTGCTAAATAGCGTTTCAATCGGTGACGTCACTTGCTCTGAGACCTTGAAGTAGTGGTTCCCCTTGCTCTGCAAGAGCCGTTGCTTTTGAGGAGCGATGGGTAACGATGCTTCGTGGGTGACTGTTGTTGTGTGCAGAGGGTCCCTGGTTCGCCCCCGGGTATGGGCGAGGGGACGGTCTAAAGTTATACTGTTACACGAGCATGCTTTTGCGGCACAGTCGAAAGCGCGCCGGACCTCGGGCTAGAAGGTTCGAGGGTTGGAGACCTGCTCCCTGCTGTTTCATTACAATATGTTATTATTATCTTTTTATAGCACTCTAACGATGCAATATGTTTGTAATTCAATACAAGGTTAAAGGGTAGGTAGAGGGATTGAACCTGAAATGTAAAAAAAGATTAGCTGCGGTTGAAAGCAAGCAGGTAATGGGACATTTGAAGTAGAAGTATGAGAAACATTCTTTAACAGTTTTTAAATATTGTTGCTTGGTTTTATAGTTAGGTAACTCCAGTAAATTTGAGCAGGAATTATAATATATGTTTCCATTACGTGGAGCAGTGTCCAGTAATTCAAGCAGAATGAAATAACTATTAACTGCCAAGCTGATAAAACAGCACCAACTTTTTGAAGGTTCTGCATTTGTTAAACAACAGTTTTGTATTTTACTAAACTAATGCAACCGTTTAAACTGAGAGGATTACTGGAAAAGGGGCTCTGGGATTGTTTATTTTGGATGGGGTCTTTTCAATTCAGTTTCAAATTGGGTATACAGAAGGATGGAAATGTTTTTGAAAGGTATTTAAATGGTTTCGGGAAGGTCAGGGAAAGAAGAGGGAGAGGAAATATTTTAATGGTGCCGATTACTTTCCCATGAGACCTGATCAATCTCATTGGAAAGTGATCAAAAGTGGGATTAAACAATAACATGAATGAAAAACACCAGTCTATGCAAATTGTACCATTACTTTGAAATTCTATTATTTCGTGATGAAATTATAAAGGAGTTGTAATCTAAGCTGACTAGTTATTCAAATATGTTTCTTTTTTATTTAACGTGTTGTTTTTGAATCACGTGTTCAAAGGGAAAATGACCAGTTCCCTGGGGTCATGGTCTTTGGGTAAATAAGCAAAGGTACTTTGTTCAGTCTGCATAAAGAAGGGAAAATATATATTAACAAGGGATGATAGTTACTCCAAATGGATTGTGATACATGTATTGATGATTTCATTTTTTGTTTTGATACAGATTTCACCAGATTGGGATTTATGGAGTGTGGGATTCTAGGAAGGGTTAGGGCAATAACTCCATGATCTGTAACTTGTCCTGAGAGGTCGCCAGTAGAATAAACAAGTTATCTCAGAAGGTGATGTCAGATTGCATTAAGACACATGGTAGATTTTTTTTTTATACCACAGACAATGTGTGTGAACCTCAAAGCCCTCCCTAACCGGCTGGAGAAAAGACAATAAGGGCGTGCAATTCAACAGTGACTTTTTGGCACTTCTGAGTCTACACACGGCCAACAGTTTGGACTAAAGTATGCATTGAGTTACTGGTGTTTCATTAGTTGGCCACTTATCACAGGGACTGAGGGGGCTGTGATAAGTTATTACTTATTTCATTTTTTATAAATGTACATTTAATAGGGATGATGTGTGCTAAATTGAGAAGTTTGAATGGGAGTTATAATAAGCACTAAGGACTTTTATTCTAAATTTGGGTTGGATAATTTATCAAATGTTTTGCTTATAGAACTGTTTAGATTTATTAGGCCTATGGAAGCCCTGGAAACCTTATCTCGAAGTATCCTTTGCTAGGGGGGTTAGAATTTATTGGGTGAAAGCTTTGGTTAACAAAAGGTTTTTGTTTATTTTGTTTAATTATGTCATAAGTTACATTGTATTGATAAATAGAGATGTCTGGGTGATAGATTACAAGTAATTGCATGTAAGGTTTATAGTCTGTTTTGTAATGACACCCAACGATGGAGATGGAGACAACATGGAGACCAGCATAACATGGGCACGTAACGGATGATGTTTTTCCCAGTTTTAGTTCCATTACGAGTAGTGGGAAGTTATTAAACATGGATTTATTTTAACATTTATTTTTCTCTTTTCTTGTTAGGTCAATATGTTTTTAGGTTTTGTGGAACATAAGAGTGATCTTTGTTCCAAAGGAGGGATTGATGTATATTGACTAAATTGATATGAGAATGTTTTAAGTATGTTTCTAACTGTGGTAGTAAATTAGGAGTAGTGACGTGTGTTATGGGTTAGATGGAAGGATATTGTAGAGTTGCGTTTTTTGAATCCGGTATCAGGAAGAATAAAAGTCAATCTGTCGTTAATTATCTTTAAATAAATTCAAGCAATAAATGGTAAATGCAATTTTCGTATATACGGGCTCTCTGTCCCACCTCGCAGGGCAAACAGAGAACTGACAGGATTACGTAAACAGTTGTTCTTATACTGTGATAGGCCAACAGACGGGTTGGAACTATGTCTATCACACTAGATCCTGAGCGTGGTTTAGACTTTGCTCAGCCTATCGCAGGCGCTCAGACTAGTCCTAATCTCTTGGCGCTTCTTGGAGTCCACCCTCTGTCGATGTATAGATTCTCACTGTTCTGGTGCCATACCCTAGTTACTGCAACTACTCAGTTCCCGTTATCTGTTATTGTGTTATTCAGTATTTTCTAATACAATCAAACCTTGTGATGAGCCTCCCCTCCCTGTACCTGATTAATCACAACTTTGTAAGATAAAGCAAGTCACAGCATGTGCTCAATATTGTCACATACAAACACAAGGACAAAGCATCTGCTGGGCTGTTATCTCTTAGTTTTGCAACATGCAGCAGTCTCAGCATGTTGCTCGGTCCTTCACAACTGCTGTTCAAACAATTCAATCTTACGTGATATAGTAGTGGGTTCTAGAGCATAGACATAAATCCTCACAATATGTAGGTTGAATATTCTTCCAACTCATTCATCTCTTTCCCAATTTCTAACAGCCGGCGAATACTTGATAGATTACAGGCAGTAGTTATTCTCACAGCAGTTGCCGAATTGAAGCAGTTGCAATTGAAGGAGATTATAGGCATGGGCCATGTTAGTAGTAGCAGGGGTCACTTAAATAGCATTGTTGGGATATCAGTTTATGAAGACTCATCCCACATGGATTGGTAACTGGGAGACTGGTAGGAGTACAGGGGATGCGGTTATTCAAATGTCACAAATTATGGTGCCAGAAAATAACCCATGTGTTGCAGTGTATATCCTCAGGTGAAAGCAGAAATAATCAAGGGCATGGGCTGAATTCCGGAGATTGAGTGAACATCCACATACACCAGGAGGGGGTGTTGTGACAGATTTGGTCTGGTCCACACATACGGTAGTCCTTACAGCAGTGGTAAAGATAGTCATGTCTCTCTTCGGTGGGTGCATAATTCTCACAAGACGTAAGGTCCAGCTGCATAATGGGTGAGCTTAAAAACACCATGACAGAGGAAGCGGAGCTAAAGAGAGAGAGACTAGATTCCACTGTAGACATACATACAGATGGGTTAAGTCTAGGCGCTACTTGTTCTATTGGTTAATACATCATATGAAAAGGATAGATGTTAGGGTAATTGTACTCTAAACAACATGTTGAAGGCATTAATGTGAAAGCATATACAGTGCTGAGTTACCTCAAGAGGAGGTAACGTTGATTAGGGATACGCACTTGCCTATCAGGAGATGTGCCTATTAAGTGGCAATAAAAAAGTTTAAATGACATGGCTTGGGAACACCTCTCAGAACCTGGGGCCAAAAGGGGAAGACTGGGCGAAAGCATGAGTAAGCTACTTTAGGGCTTTTATTTTTGTGGAGTCCAGCAGAAAAGTATCCTGGAGGCATAGAATCCAGTGAAGAGAGAGTGGGAATTGTCATGGTCTCAGACTTTGGGTTTCATGAATATACTTATGAATAACTTATCACATGAATGATACTGTTGTGTTTTGTGTTTATCGTTGCTTTGTAAGTCCTACGCTATCTCACTCTCTTAGGAGCCAGCAGGAGAAAGTGGAGAAACTAAAAGCAGCTCAGCTGAAGTGAAAGAAGTCACCAGCTTCAGCCGGAAATAGCATTTTGTTGTGTGATGAGAGATAGAAATAAGATGGTGTAATCATAGAACAGAGGCCATAAAGTCTCTGAGTTTGAAAACCTCAAGCAAATAGCCTGAACCAGGACCAGAGGTTCCACGTCCGGTGATCCCAGGGGACCAGAATTACATCCGAGTGTTCCGGAGGAAGTGGAACAAGCCAAGGCGAGAGGGTCCCTACGGAGCGGTCCTAGCAAAACCAACAGTCGTCCAGGTGAAAGGAAGCAACATCTGGTACCATCTAAACCCCTGCACCAGAGTCCTAGCAGGGAGGAGGCGGCGACCACCAAGCCATGAGGATGCTGATACACCAGGTGGGTGTCCGAAGGGAACGGGAGCAGAGGAGGTCGACACGCCAGGAAGAAGCCGAAGGGGAGGCGGATCAAGGAGCATCTTCTGAATATCCAGAGTGTCCAGGGATAGGGAGGAGTGACATGCCTGTTGCTTCTAATGACATATCTACTCTGGCAGATACCCCTGATGGAGGCACTGTTCAAGGGGACGAAGAAACAACGACAGGAGAATGGGAAGGAGACTTTCTTACCATCGACTTCTCTGCCATCACACGTCTTTCTAACAGAGTGAAAACCAGGACAGATGAAGAACGGTAGAATGGCCTTGACAGCAACCAACCTAGAAGAAATTGTAAACTCACCTCCCACATGCACTAGTACACCAACTAAGACAATGACAACCACAAGAAAGTGGGTTGATGCAGAAAATCTGGACATCTGTTACCAACTGGTGTAGCCATAATGAAGAAACTACCCCAGAATCAAACATTGACCAAAAATGTAGAAACGCATTAACAAATGGCTGGCATAAGTGGGCTCAGTGGGGCCAGAAAAAAAGTATTACCATGTACTCAATGTAACAGTTGCTGAATGATTAATGCTGTTAGACCTTCTGAATATCTGTTCTAGACATGTATGTGACATAGGGTTTGTCCTCAATCTTCTAACCGGTTTTTCACTTATGTCAAAAATAGATGTTAGAGAGGTGTCTTTGAGGAAGGGCAATATGCTTAGGTGTCATATTGAGAATGACAATATAAGGGTTTAGGATGTTTAGTTTATTGATTTGATTGTTTATTTATCTTGTATTCAACTGAGAACATCAGGTAAGGCTAAGAAATGCACATGCTTTAACACTATACAGTATGTCCCGACTCACCAGTGTATATGGGAAAGTGGAGCTCAAATTGTTAAGATGGATGTGAGGTTGATTATCTCTATAGAGTTTCAGAAGGTCCCATTCTCATCTATACTGGAAAATGTAATTGTGTGTGACACTGAGTTTCAAAGGGGGGAGGGTTATGTTGGAGATTTTCCAGTCATCTGACGAGTTTCAGTAACCTATACTGTTCTCTTTGAAGTAGATAGAATAATCAATATAAGCTGACATATTAGAGATATGTAAGCAGAATGAAGGCTAAACCTATGAGTGTCCAAGCTAGATCAACATCGAATTGACCATTTGACATGTAAAGAACAGAACATAAGCAGAATCTGTGTAGATGCAGCAAGCTAAACCAACAAGACTTGAGTGGTCTGGGCCATATCTAATCTTGTGAAGGCTACTGGACACGCACATAAGTTAAGCATACATTGATAATGTAGGTCTGAACTTGTAAAGACCTTTGGGCAGGAACATTAGCTAAGTGGTGTGCATGTCATGCCACCAATAGAATATATGCCCCAATGTCTGAGCCAATTAGAGAATGGAAACTAAGTAAGACAACAAGATTTGTAAAATTGGGTGATGACAAGGGTAAGACTGTATAAAAACCAGGCACTAAGAATAAAGATTCAGTTGTTTCATGAACTAACTCGGCTTTGTTGCTCTCTGTGATAAAGTATAATTGAATTCACAAGCTCTGGTATCTGAGAAGTATTTGAGTCAATATTTTTCCACAACAAAACCCCCTTTGCCCTCAGAACAGTTTCATTTTGTCAGGGCATGAACTCCACAGGGATGCTGGCCCATGTTGACTGTCACGTTCTGACCTTAATTCCTTTTTTATGTCTTTTGTGTTAGGTTGGTCAGGGCGTGAGTTGGGGTGGGTAGTCTTATGTCCTTTTTCTAGGTTGTTATATTTCTATGTGTTTGGCCTAGTATGGTTCTCAATCAGAGGCAGGTGTCGTTCGTTGTCTCTGATTGAGCATCATACTTAGGTAGCCTGTTTTTCCCCATTTTTGATTGTGGGTGTTTAATTTCTGTTTAGTGTCTGTTCACCTGGCAGAACTGTTTAGTTTTCTCTTCGTTGTTATTTTGTGTAGTGTTCAGTTTTTTCAATTAAATTATGACGAACACTTACCACGCTGCACATTGGATCCTTCTTACTCTTCCTCAGATGAGGGATATCGTTACAGACTCCAATGCTTCCCACAGTTGTCAAATTGGCTGGATGTATTTTTGGTGGTGGACCACTCTTCATATACACGGAAACTGTTGAGCGTAAAAAACCAAACCGCGTTGCAGTACTTGACACACTCAATCTGGTGTGCCTTGTACCTACTACCATAGCCCGTTCAAAGGCCCTTAAATATTTTGTCTTGCCCATTCACCCTCTCAATGACACATATGCACAATCCATGTCTCAATTGTTCTTTACCCTGTCTCCTCCCCTTCATCTACAATGATTGAAGTGGATTTAACACGTTACTTCAATAAGGGATCATAGCTTTCACCTGGTCAGTCTATGTATTTGGATGCCAACCGCCGTAAAACCTAATCCAAGAAGAACAATGTCTATAATTCATATTTTTTGCTAGACTAGAAGTTTGGTAATGTTTAGCGTCCTCCGATACACAACCCAACCAAGCCACACTGCTTCTTAACACAGCGCCATCCAACCCGGAAGCCAGCCGCACCAATGTGTCGGAGGAAACACCGTGCACCTGGCCCGTGACATTTTCTGGTGTTATTGGAGACTGATGTGAAAGTTCTTACTCTTCTCAACGAGCAGCGGGTGCTGCCGTGGGCCCCACCCCAGTCCTCGCGCTGCAGTCAGAGCAGGAGATGTTCAACCCTCCGAGTCCAGAATGCAAATGAATCTCGCATGAAGGAAGCTGCTGCTGGCTGATCCCGCCCTGGCTTACATTTAAAAAAAACAATTAACCTGAATTAGGACCAGACTAGTTACCATAATTTTCTCACATTGCCATTGACAGTTTTTTCTATTGTCTCTTTTTGGTCCATTTAGATTGTTAATGTAGATTTTATACAAATAAAAATGTAACAAATGTTATGGTTAAAAATGTTCATGTTTTACTGTGACTTGTTGTAGGCTCCTAAGTGGACCATAAGGTTAAAAACCAAACCAAATGAAATAAAAAATGAAAAACGATGTAACTCCGCCAGAGTGTCTCTTTTGGGTCACTTTTGCCGATCCCAAGACCGGATAAAGGAGGAGGGTTGGAATTGTTACATTAAAAAAAACAAGAATCGATAGAAAGTTCATTTGTAGTTCTAAACATATTTAGGGTGTTTTTGACTCAGTCTCTCCCACGATGTTATTCCTCTCCCCGATAGCATCACAATTACATTCACATGGGCAATTATGCAAATTAGGCAATGACGTAATTTAGCGACTTATAACTAGAGACTTTTGGGACAGCCAATAGCTACTTTCCTTACTGAGGAGTTGGCAACACTGCACAATATTTGCGCAGTCACTTGGCTTTCTTGTCAATATAATGGATCATCACTGATGAAACTCACAACTGTACAAACTATTGCACAACTTCAACTTCTATCTACTTTTTGCAGTAGAAGGCTCTGACCCGGTACAGCATAAAGCTTTCCGATATCAGCTGTTCTGTTAACTCCGTAGGCGATCAATGTCCTCGACTCTACTGAAGATGGATGTACTTCATATTTTGCAGACGAACTTTGTGTCTATTGTAATCGGATTTGTCATTATTATTTTATTGTGGATGAATCGAGGCAAACAAAGCAACTCACGTTTGCCTCCTGGTCCTGCACCGATTCCTCTGCTTGGTAACTTGTTACGAATGGATGTGAAAGCGCCATACAAGCTCTACATGGAGGTCAGTCAAATACTTGAGCTAGATCAGTGGGCAAGGTTAGGTCAAAGATGCAGAATCAGGTGTAGAATGGGATATCCATTTAATTACTTTTCCACAGAACTTGGCAAAAAAAGGATTATTTGCATTAATACAAGCTAAATGTAGGCTAGATTATTATTGTTTTACAATATTTTCTGTGTTGATTACTGTAGCAACAAAGCAGTTCTGCTTAGTTACCAGCCTGTACATTTTTATTGAATTGCCCCTCTTGGTTCAATATTCATTCAAAGTATACTACATGCATGTATTTGAGAACTGAAAAAATGTGTGTGTGTGTGTGTGTATATATACCGATTACATAAATTAATTTGTGGAATTTCTTTCCTTCTTTGAGCCAATCAGTTGTGTTGTGACAAGGACATTTTCTGTTTTGACTGACCTTCATGTCTTAAAGTAATGATGGACTGTCGTTTCTTTTTGATTATTTGAGTTGATTTTGCCATAATATGGACTAGGTCTTTTACCAAATAGGGTTATCTTCTATATACCACCCCTACCTTTTCACAATACAACTGATTGGCTCAAACAAATTCATTTGTAGATTTTCTTTCCTTCTTATCTTTTAAGAAGGCACACCGGTTAATTGAAATGCATTCCAGGTGACTATCTCATAAAGCTGGTCAAGATAATGCCAAGAGTGTGCAAAGCTGTCATCATGGCAAATGGTGGTTACTTTGAAAAATCTGAAATATATTTTGATTTTAACACTTTTTTAGTTAATACATGATTCCATATGTGTTATTTCATAGTTTTGAGGTCTTCACTATTATTCTACTATGTAGAAAATAATTAAAAAGAAAGAAAAATACCTACTCATTCAAGGGTTCACTTTTGACTGGTACTGTATTTGCTTGTTTGTGCATGTGTTGGTTTGCATGCTCAAACCCACAGCCTTTGTGCATTTTCTACTACTACTGTAAAATGCAGTGATGAAAATGAAGTACATACTAACAATTAACGTCACACCTTGCCAAATTTGGACTTTTTGTATAATGTGATATTATATATGATATTGTAGATTAACTTTTGGTTGAACAGATTTGTGGTTGCCAAAAACTTTCTGTCTCTCTAGTTGTTGGCCATCTGTTTGATGCTATCTGGTCCAAACGAGTATGACATTGTTCCAACCTCACTTTGCGGAATTCAAAATGATGATGCTTGTCTTCCATAATTAAGATATACAGTACCAGTTAAAAGTTTGGACACACCTACTCATTCCAGGGGTTTATTTTATTTTTTACTATTTTCTACATTGATGAATAATAGAAGACACCAAAACTATGAAATAACACATGGAATCATGTAGTCAACAAAAAAGTGTTAAACAAAACTAAATATGTTTTATATGAGATTCTTCAAAGAAGCCACACTTTGCCTTGATGACAGCTTTGCACAATATTGGCAGTCTCTCAACCAGCTTCATGAGGTTGTCACCTGGAATGCATTTCAGTTAACAGGTGTGCCTTGTTTTTAAAGTTAATTTGTGGAATTTATTTCCTTCTTAATTAATGTATTTAAGACAATCAGTTGTGACAAGGTAGGGGTGGTACACAGAATATAGCCCTATTTGGTAAAAATCCATATTATGGCAAGAGCAGCTCAAATAAGCAAGAGAAATGACAGTCTATCATTACTTTAAGAGATGAAGGTCAGTCATTCCGAAAAACTTTGAAAGTTTCTTCAAGTGCAGTCGCAAAAACCATCAAGCGCTATGATGAAACTGTCTCTCATGAGGACCGCCACTGGAAAGGAAGACCCAGAGTTACCTCTGCTGCAGATGATAAGTTCATTAGAGTTGATGAGTCCAAATTTGAGATTTTTGGTCAAGTGAGGCTTCTGTTTGCTCCTTATTACACACCACGGACCAACAAATATTCTTTACATCAACATAGGAATCACTACAACTTTTTATGTGACATCTTATACACTATATTAGGCCCAGCCTTTGGAACGTTGATCTTCCTAGATATGGCTACGATATTGTGATCACTACATCCAATGGACCTAGATACTGCTTTCAAGCCTATTTCTGCAGCATTAGTCATGATTTGATCAATACATGTTGATTTCATTCCTGTGCTGTTTGTAACTACCCTGGTAGGTTGACTGATATCCTGAACTAGTGCACAGCTCGATGAAAGCCAGTCAATATTTAAATCACCCAGAAAATATACCTCTGTTCATATCACATGCATTTCACAAATGTTATCCAGATACTGACTGTTAGCACTTGGTGGTCTATAGCAGCTTCTCACAAGGATGGGCTTTAGGTGAGGCAGATGAACCTGTAGCCATATTACTTTAACATGAGATCCTCTCTAATCTTTACAGGAATGTGGTTCTGAATATAATCAGCAACACCTCCACCACTCGCATTTCTGTCTGGTCTGTAAATGTTATAACCGTGTATTGCTACCACTGTATCAAAGGTATTATCCAAGTAGGTTTCAATTTCATTCATTTCATTAACTTTGTTTCTTAAGCTACAAATGTTAACGTGGGCTATTTTGAGCACTTTTCTGGATGCTTGCTTGTTTTCATTGCTTTACTGGGAAGTTTAGCAGAAGTAGATATTCTCATGTTATTTATATTAGTGCAGGGTTAAACCATGCATATTGTTTATAAGAGATGTGATTTGGAGACTGTATTCTGTCATTTACTATTGTATCTTTATTTATCTCTTTACTTGCAGACCACGCATGCACACACACACACACTTTGGTTGAAGCAAGTTGCCAGGCCACTTAGGGCCTTATCCCATCCATACTACATACACTGTGCGGTGCTGTTCTGTGCATCTTAACCGTTATTAAACCACCTCAACTGGAATCCTACCTGTCTGTCATCTGTGCCTTTACCAGTGTAATGTAGTGAACATTAAACCATAATTCAGTCCGTGTATTGGTACTGTAGGATTCCGGTTCCATGTTTTACAGTAGCCAGACAGCGGGAGTGATATGCCATGTGAACTGTGTAATACCAGCATACTCCTGAGTAAAGATAAACTAACGTATACAAACGCCCCTACCTCAGTTCTTATAAACATAAGCAATCTAAATAACTGTGGATGTTACAACCAGCACACGGGAGGGAATACAAAGTAAACCTAACCTAAAGAATATACAGTCCACCAAGTCCTCACTTTCAGGTGTGGTTGAATGGTCCGTCACGCTCGTTGTATGGATGAGACCAAGGCACAGTGTGATGTGAATACATCTTCTATTTTAATGAAACAAAGAACACTTCAACAAACTTACAAAACGACCGTGACAGCTATATAGAATAAGTACAGGCAACTAATACATAGACAATCACCCAGGAATTACCCAAGGAATATGGCTGTCTAAATATGGTTCCCAATCAGAGACAACGATAAACAGCTGCCTCTAATTGAGAACCAATCTAGGCAACGGTAGACATACAAAACACCGAGACTAGTTAACAACCCCATAAACATACAAAAATCCTAGACAGGACAAAAACACAACAAACCAGCCCTTGTCACACCCTAACCAAAATAATAAAGAAAACAAAGATAACTAAGGTCAGTGCGTGACATGGTCTTCTTATTGGCTCAGCAAACAATTCAATTATCACAACACAGGTTGTAATATGGCTTGGGGGGGGTTCGACTTCCTCAGTGATTTTACCCACACACCGCTACTGTTGGGAACATATAATGACATGCTATAAATACACTTATTTTGACACATTTTCTATATCTAAGTGAGTATAATGTACACTATCAATTTGCCACTGCATCTTTTGCTCTCTTGTGTCTCTCCATCACTTTTCCAAAGGAATAGCAAGGCCACAATCATTTCACTTCCATGTCATACATCCCAGGACTGTCAGCTGTGCTCCATATAAACCTGGGATCTGAGACATCACTGTCCTGGTTCCCTAACTATAATCCTGTGGTTCTTCTCTCCTCAGCTCAGTAAGAAGTATGGCTCAGTGTTTACTGTATGGCTGGGCTCCAAACCTGTAGTGGTGATCTCTGGCTTTCAGGCTATCAAGGATGCTTTTGTCACACAAGGAGAAGAGTTCAGCGGCAGAGCCAACTACCCCGTGATCATGACAGTCTCTAAAGGATATGGTGGGTGATTTATATATATTTTTTTAATGGGAGTGGTTAGGTGTCATTGTCCTTGCCAAAGTCAGTCTGTGTGGAAATTACGTTACATTAGGTTTATGTTATGCTATTCTAATTCTTCCTCTTTGTGCTTCTGTCATACTGTTTACTGTAGGGGTGATGGTGAGCAGTGGGAAGAGATCAAAAGATCTTCGCAGGTTCTCGCTGATGACCCTTAAAACCTTTGGGATGGGGCGCAGGAGCATCGAAGAACGTGTCCAAGAAGAGGCTAAGATGCTGGTGAAAGCCTTCGGTGAATATGGAGGTAGGTTTTTTTTCTTAGTATTTTTCTTGCCTTTGAAATACATTTTACAATAATTTTATGGGCAATATTACTCAGGTTGTTGGAATGTAAGAAACTGAAGATAAATGGTTTATTGCAGAATATAGTAACAGTAAAACCCATGGGGTGTACAGGTTTTTTATAGTATAGACATGTAATTTACCTGTAAACATGTACCTTTTTAAGTTCTGAGGGATTGCTGCTGTTTGAGGTCGTTTTGATTAGAAATCACGGTTTAAATATTTTTTTAAACAAGTGCAGTATGCATTATGTGGGTTGAATGTTGTTATAACCCAGAATGAAACAATCAATACAAATGTTTGCCCGTTATTCATTTATTAACCCATCATTTCTTCACATTACTTTACTTTCCTTAGTTTCAGCCACTTGCGAATTTATCTCATCGGAGAAAGCATTCGAGCGAAACAACACCCCTCTGTCTCACGGACACTATTCAGACCCCTTGACTTTCCACATTTTGTTACGTTACAGCACTATTCTAAAATTGATAAAATACTTTTTTCCCTCATCAGTCTACACGCAATACCCCATAATGACAAAGTGTAAACAGGTTTTTAGAAAATGTTAAAAATGTATACAAATAAAAAAGACACCTTTGCTATGAGACCCAAAATTGAGCACTGGTGCATCCTGTTTCCATTAATCATCCTTGATGTTTCTACAACTTGATTGGAGTCCACCTGTGGTAAATTCAATTGATTGGACATGATTTGGAAAGGCACGCACCTGTCTATATAAGGCCCCACAGTTGACAGTGCATGTCAGAGCAAAAATCAAGCCATGAGGTCGAAGGAATTGTCCGTAGAGCTCCGAGACAGGATTGTGTCGAGGCACAGATCTGGGGAAGGGTACCAAATAATTTCTGCAACATTGAAGTTTACCAAGAACACAGTGGCCTCAAATGTTTTAATTGAAGAAGTTTGAAACCACCAAGATTCTTCCAAGAAGGCCAGCATCCGAGTCGCCTCTTCACTGTTGACGTCGAGACTGGTGTTTTGCTGGTACTATTTAATGAAGCTGCCCGTTTTGGACTTGTGAGGCATCCATTACTCATACTAGACACTCTAATGTACTTGTACACTTGCACAGTTGTGCACCGGGGCCTCCCACTCCTCTCCGTGAAGGCAATTTCTCACATGGAATAGCCTAAATTTCTCAGAACAAGAATAGACTGACAAGTTTCAGAAGAAAGTGCTTTGTTTCTGGCCATTTTGAGCCTGTAATTGAACCCACAAATGCTGATGCTCCAGATACTTTAAAGATGGCCAGTTGTATTGCTTCTTTAATGAGAACAACAGTTTTCAGCTGTGCTAACATATTTGCAAAAGGGTTTTCTTGTTACGGTTGTGTGGAGAGACTGACCAAGGCGCAGCGTGATTAAAGTTCCACATATTTATTTAAGCGAAACTTCCGAACAAAAAGAAACAAACAATGAACCGTGACATCAGAGGTGCTACATGCACTAACTCTAAACAGTATCCCACACAGCAGGTGGAAACAGGGAACCGTTAAGTATGATCCCCAATTAGAGACAACGAACCTCAGCTGCCTCTAATTGGGAACCATACCAAGAGCACCAACATAGAAATAATTAACCTAGAACAACCCCTAGTGACGCCCTGACCTACTATACCATAGAGAAGCAAGGGCTCTTTATGGTCAGGGCGTGACATTTCTAATGATCAATTAGCCGTTGAAAATGATATGTGTTAGCTAATTCAAGATTTCATTGGAACACGAGTGATGGTTGCTGATAATGGGCCTCTGTACGCCTATGTAGATATTCCATAAAAAATCTGCCGTTTCCAGCTACAATAGTCATTTACAACTTAACAATGTCTACATTGTATTTCTGAACAATTTTATGTTATTTTAATGGACACTTTTTTGCTTTTCTTTCAAAAACAAGGACATTTCTAAGTGACCTCAAACCTTTGAACAGTAGTGTATGTAAATTACATATTTCTGTTTTTTATTTTTATAAATTTGCTAAAATTTCTAAACCTGTTTTTGCTTTGTCATTATGGGCTATTGTGTGTCGATGGATGAGGGGGAAAAATATTGAATCAATTTTAGAACAAGGCTATAACATAACGTGGAAAAAGTCAAGGGGTCTGAAAGGTATGACATGCCATACTTTTTTGTCCAGACAGCATCAGATACATGGGCTACACATACATGTCCTCAGACCCCACCACAATGGCATTGTCAGCAGCACCTGTCCTTTTTACCAAATAAATGTGAGATTTAATTTGAACAAGAAATTACCTTTCTTTTCTCTGCCCTGCTCAGAAAGTGCCTCATTTTGCTGCGGCTTAATTTCAATAAGTTACTTTTGCAATAATATTGCGGGAACTCTGTAAGGGTGGAATGGTCCATTATTATGAACCTGTCCGTGGTTGCTTAATGGGGCGGCAGGGCAGCCTAGTGGGTAGAGTGTTGGACTAGTAACCGAAAGGTTGCAAGTTCAAATCCCTGAGCTGACAAGGTACAAATCTGTCATTCTGCCCCTGAACAGGCAGTTAACCCACTGTTCCTAGGCCGTCATTGAAAATAAGAATTTGTTCTTAACTGTCTTGCCTAGTTAAATAAAGGTAAAATAAATTAATAAAAGTTTCTACTATTATGAGAAACTTTGATTATATTGATATTAAATATATGTATGGAAATAAGTTATTTGTGTACTATGAATTATTATTGGATGGATTAATTTACTTTTTTCAAAGCCTTCCCCCCCCCCCCCCCAACAATGTGGCCTCATTAACCTGGGCACAGTGGCCAGGCAAAACCCCCCCCTCCCTCCCAATTTCCCTTGCAACCTTAAAGCTTCCTGCAGATTTTCCTGCTTCTGAACCAACCTGATGATGCAAGACAGAATGAGAGCGACGAGCTGAGCAGTACACAACAGCGGGTTGGGGGGGCCTCGAGTGGCGCATGGGGGGGGGCATCAAGCTTTGAAATTATTTATTTAAAACAACAAAAATATTTTGCCCAGCTCACGAGCGAGGCCCCTTGATGATGTGAGCCTAATAGTAATTCCACCATTGGTTAAACCTCCACACTACAAAACCAGACAGAGCACTTTGCCAGGGCCTGCCTGTCCCTCCAGGACCCTAGGGGTAACGTTTGTTTTCTAATCAGTGTAACTGTGATACATTATTCTGTAATCCATGTAACTGTATACATTATTCTCAGTATATTATCTTCAGCAAGGTTTTTACGCTAAACATGTCATTGGAAAGGTACCATTTTACGTTAAAATACATGGAAAATCGAGTGTTTAATTCAAACGTAGTTGTTGCTTCTCACAGATATTTCTAAAAGTTTCACCATCACAATATTATATATGGATAACCAATCCGGTATTTTAAAAGTATCTGTGTGTTCTTGCCTTCCTTCTCTAATCTAGATTCAGTTGTCAATCCCAAAGAATTGCTTTGCAATTGTGTTGGCAATGTGATCTGCTCCATAGTCTTTGGGCACAGGTTTGAAAATGACGACCCAATGTTTCAGCTCATCCAAAAGGCTGTTGATGCCTACTTCCTTGTACTCAGCAGCCCTATTGGAGCGGTACAGTAACTTTTCAGCTCATCTCTTTTCATAGAATCTTCCATTGCTCTCAACGCCCTGCTAAACTGAAGGTCTATCACAGTAATTGCATAAAATGGTCTTGGGCTGACCAAGGCATTGTTTTCACTTACAAAACCCCCTCCCCTTCCATCCCCTTTCTTTAAGATGTACAACATGTTCCCTAGAATCGTTTGGTGCATTCCAGGCAAACACCATGAGATGTTTGCTATCGTAAACAAGGCCAAAGATTACATACAAGGGCAAGCAGAAATCCGCCTTAAAACCCTTAACATCTCTGAACCTCAGGACTTCATCGAGGCCTTCCTGGTTAAAATGCTGGAGGTAGAAAACACAGCATGATCCTCACATTGGAGGTTGAACCTCTTACACATTATGAAAATATGGAATGTGGCTGGAATTAAGATACTCTCCATGTCCACTTATGTGAGTTTGGCTATCATGAGTGAATAGACAAGTGAGAGGCCAAACTCTGGTTTTCCAACATTTTTAGAGGCAATAAGTATGTGGAGATGGCAACAACTAGCCACCAGATGTCGCTGTTTACTTACATAACTGATGGTGACTTATTCTCTTCTCTTAGGAGAAAGATGATCCCAACACTGAGTTCAACAATGATAATATGGTGATGACTGCATGGAGCCTGTTTGCTGCTGGAACAGAAACCACATCATCCACCCTAAGACAATCATTTCTGATGATGATAAAGTACCCTCACATTCAAGGTACCCTACTACCCAAGTCTTTATCGATTGTGTCCAAGTCACCTAGACCTATTAGATAACATTGTAATACAAAAAAGTATCATTCTGGACTATGAATTGTTTCAAATGTGTTCTTATGATGTCGTGACATGTTATAACTCCAACAACAAAATCATGGTATCAGTGAAATGTAAAGTGTGACTTAAATCATCCTAAGAGAGTGTTCAGAAGGAGATAGACGAGGTGATTGGCTCAAGAGTGCCCACGGTTGACAACAGAGTTCAAATGCCCTACACGGATGCTGTCATTCACGAAGTCCAGCGATACATGGACCTCAGTCCCACCTCTGTACCCCACAAAGTGATGAGAGATACAGAGTTCTACAACTACCACATTCCAGAGGTGACCACAATTGTGTAACTGTACAAACACTGAATGTTCAATCTCACTGTATCTTGTTTGACGTGGTGGAACTGTTGTTTTTGATTTACATTTTATGGATCAACATGCAGTTTTCATAGCAAGTGATGGGTGTTATTTTGTCATTCTTTCAGGGTACCATGGTCCTGCCTCTGCTGTCCTCTGTGCTTGTTGATCCCAAACTGTTTAAAAACCCAGATGAGTTTGACCCAGAGAACTTCCTGGATGAAAATGGAGTCTTTAAGAAAAATGATGGATTCTTTGCTTTTGGAGTGGGTAAGATCATGGTCCAAGTAGTTTGTGGATTATGTGAGTTAAAAACAAGAAACCTAGTGGCCTGGGGTGGTCTTGCAGTCGACAGTAAGCTGCTGCCTCTCTGGAGGTACTATGTTCCGCTGCCAGCATGGGTTTGGTTTGAATCTGACCTGCTGCTTTTCAGCACACTCTCCTAATAACTTTCCTGTATCTCTCTATCCTATCCACACAAAAAAAAACAGGGAAGCGGGCGTGTCCTGGAGAGGCTCTGGCCAGAGTGGAGCTCTTTCTCTTCTTTACCTCCCTCCTGCAGCGCTTCACTTTCACCGGCACCAAACCTCCAGAGGAGATCAACATCGAGCCAGCGTGCTCCAGCTTTGGCCGCGTGCCGCATTCCTATGATTGCTACATCAAACTCAGGACTGATGAGTGACCACTTTACTGTGGAGAGGTCACAGGCTCAGCTTCACAGTCAGCTGCTTGTCATTATACAGTAACCATAGCCTTACATTTACCACCTTTTTTTTTCTTGTAGACAACTATATAAGCGTTAGTGAGTTGTATGCCTCTTGCTATCATCCTCAGGTAGGATCTCTAAAGTATAGGTTGATATTTTAATGCTAATAAGCAACTGTAAGCAACTGAAATTGGTCTTGTTTTGTAGGTTGTTACGTGGTTAGGACTATATATATATATACTGGCAAAGTACTTAGGGTTACTGTACACTATGTATACTGTGGGGGTCACTTTGCTATTCTGCTGATGTGTTGTAACAAAACATTTGGTTGTCATTTTTGCTTCAACTAATAAATAGTACTGCACACTTCAGCCAGATTCAAACAATATATTGTGTGTCCAGACCTGTCATTAAAAAGAAAGCTTTGTGTTCCGATTACCTGCTCACATATAACTGTTGTTTTGGCCTTAAGTGTAGACACATAAGTATAGCCATATCCATGTACACATATAATATCTGTTTGACAGAAGAAGAACGCTGTTACTGGAATGTTAGTGGTTACCAGAGAAATGTATCAACGAACTTGTGAAAATAGTGACTTGTAACCTTTCTGAAAGTATTCAGACCCCTTAACTTTTTCTGAAAATGTTTACGTAACAGCCTCATTCTAAAATTGATTACACACAATAACCCAGAATGACAAAGTGAAAACAGATTTTCAGACATTTTTGCAAATCTATTTATCACATTACCTAAGTATTCATACCCTTTACTCAGTACTTTGTTGAAGCACCTTTGGCAACGATTACAGCCTCAAATCAAATCAAAATGTCTTTGTCACATACACATGGTTAGCAGATGTTAATGCGAGTGTAGCGAAATGCTTGTGCTTCTAGTTCCGACCATGCAGTAATATCTAACAAGTAATATAACCTTACAATTGAACAACTACCTTATACACACAAGTGTAAAGGAATGAATACAAATATCTACATAAAAAATATATGAATGAGTGATGCCCAAACGGCATAGGCAAGATGCAGTAGATGGTATAGAGTACAGTATATACATATGAGATGAGTGATGTAGGGTATGAAAACATTATGTAAAGTGGCATTGTTTAAAGTGGCTAGTGACACATTTCATTACATCAAGATGGCAAGATGCAGTAGATGGTATAGCGTACAGTATATACATTTCAGATGAGTAATGTAGGGTATGTAAGCATTATATAAAGTGGCGAGTGATAAATTGATTACATCAATTTTTCCATTATTAGTGGCTGAAGTTGAGTCAGTATGTTGGCAGCAGCCACTCAATGTTAGTGATGGCCTTGACATAGAAGCTGTTTTTCAGTTTCTTGGTCCGCGCTTTGATTCACCTGTACTGACCTTGCCTTCTGGATGATAGCGGGGTGAACAGGCAGTTGCTCGGGTGGTTGTTGTCCTTGATGATCTTTTTGGCCTTCCTGGGACATCGGGTGGTGTAGGTGTCCTGGAGGGCAGGTAGTTTGCACCCGGTGATGTGTTGTGCAGACCTCACTACCCTCTAGATAGCCTTGCGGTTATGGGCTGAGCAGCTGCCGGACCAGGCGGTGATACAGCTCGACAGGATGCTCTCGATTGTGCATCTGTAAAGGTTTGTGAGTGTTTTTGGTGACAAGCCAAATTTCTTCAGCCTCCTGAGGTTGAAGAGGCGCTGCTGCGCCTTCTTCACCACACTGTCTGTGTGGGTGTACCAATTCAGTTTGTCCGTGATGTGTATGCCAAGGAACTTAAAACTTTCCACCCTCTCCACTACTGTCCCGTCAATGTAGATAGGGGGCTGCTCCCTCTGCTGTTTCCTGAAGTCCACGATCATCTCCTTTGTTTTGTTGACATTGAGTGAGGTTATTTTCCTGACACCACACTCCGAGGGCCCTCACCTCCTCCCTGTAGGCCGTCTCGTCGTTGTTGGTAATCAAGCCTACCACTGTAGTGTCGTCTGCAAACGATGAAGATTGAGTTGGAGGCGTGCATGGCCACGTAGTCGTGGGTGAACAGGGAGTACAGGAGAGGGCTGAGAACGCACCCTTGTGGAGACCCAGTGTTGGGGATTAGTAGGGTGGAGATGTTGTTACGTACCCTCACCATCTGGGGGTGGCCCGTCAGGAAGTCCAGGACCCAGTTGCACAGGGCAGGGTCGAGACCCAGGGTCTCGAGCTTAATGACGAGTTTGGAGGGTACTATGGTGTTAAATGCTGAGCTGTTAATCGAAGAACAGCATTCTTACATAGGTATTCCTCTTGTCCAGATGGGTTAGGGCAGTGTGCAGTGTGATGGCGATTGCGTCGTCTGTGGACCAATTGGGGCGGTAAGCAAATTGGGGCCACTCAAGGACATTCAGAGACATGTCCCAAAGCCGATCCTGCGTTGTCTTGGCTGTGTGCTTAGGGTCGTTGTCCTGTTGGAAGGTAAACCGTCTCCCCAGTCTGAGGTCCTGAGCACTCTGGAGCAGGTTTTTATCAAAGATCTCTCTGTACTTTGCTCCGTTCCTCTTCCTCTCGATACTGAGTAGTCACCCAGTCCCAGCCTAATTTGGGGTTATAAGGGGATAATAAAGTTGTAAGTTCATGAAGCAGTTATAAGTTATATTCTTCAAGAATCAATGGGTTCGTATCAGCTCTCATCATCAGTAAGAAATATTGCTCAGTGTTTACTAGGCAGAGATTGAAAATTTTGCAGCTTCTCTTTAATGTCCCTGAAAAACCTCTGAATAGGATGCAAGAGCCTCGAGGAGAGGGTGCAAGAGTAAGATTTGTGTGTGTGTGTGTGTGTGTGTGTGCATGCGTGTTTATGCTTGTTTCCAAAGCATGGCTTGATTGCATTGTTAGCTTGCCTGCCAAATGACAAAAGAACATGTGTGTTACCATAATATCCGAGAACGTGGTGTTTGGAGGATATATTGACATGGGTGTTGCAAACCGTGCCAGTGTATCCTCCAAACACCGGCTTAGAGGGCATTATTACTTTTATATAACGGGTTACCACCATATTTAAAATAATGATTGACATAGTTTCATTAAAAAGGTTATTGTGATGAATTAATTCATACTATTTAATCCTTCCACGAGATATAGTCCAACACAAGGGTTGCTACCCAAGCCGGCTGGTCATTCGTTCAATCGGTTCAGTTGCTAGAGACGTGACCCAGTCGTTCCTTCTAAATGTTCCATTGACATACTGGCTGGCAAAGTTCCTTATCTCTTGCTTGCTAGCTAGCCAACTACGGCTAACTTACAGTCACGTCAAAAAGTGCATCCAGAATAACAGCAAAGTAGCAGCAGACAGCATGGCTGCCTGTCTGTCTCGTCACGACTCCCAACATGGTCATTTTTATGGGACAGCTGGAGATCGAATTTTAATATTGAAACAATGTGGCAAATGTCGTAGAGACAGGCAGAAAGAGTTATACAAATGCTGTTGAAAACTAAATGTTAGTCTAAATGAAATGTGAGATAATGTCAAGATGCTTTTTGTAGTGGAGATCGTGCTTATAAATTGCTTGGCTGACGAGACAATGCACAGACAGATGGAACAGAGTAAATTGGCATTTTAATGTCATAGATTTAGCCGGTGGTAACTTGTGGAATAGACACTCAAGATTAGACCCATCCGTTGTATATTTAATTATAATATAACAACCAGCCCTTCCTTCCTGTACAACCTTTCCCCCAGAATCATTGAGTGCTTTCTAGGAAAACACCATGAGCTATGTCATGACGTTGGCCTGTGGGTAAGATTTATGACCTCCCCCATAAATACCTTTCTCCCTTCCCTCTCCCTTGACTCTACAGAGGGACTCTCGAATAGCCTTTGTTAAACATAGAGAGTCTGGGAACATCAAACAAGTGGAGGGAAACTAACCATATTTCGGTAATAGAACCAGTTGAAAATATGCGTTGGTACTTAATGAATATGATGTCAGTTCGGTTGTCATCTGAGACATTATGACTGATGACAGAATGACCTAAACTGTATCTGGGAAAGTCTACACATTATAGTTATCAGATTCACATGGAATTGTTGTGCAATTCAAATGTTTAAATATACAATTATTTATGAAAAGATGAAATGTAATTTTAGCTTCCAAATGAGAGATTTGGGTTTTCATAAGGTTAGGGCTCTGCTCAATCAGTGGCCCGCCCCTGTGAAGAGACATGGGTTGTAAAACTATGAAACACACCCTTCTCTCCCTCCACTATATATATACTATACTATACTTGACGAAAATGTAACCTCCTGTTCAGGGTACATTAGGATGACTGTCTGATGTCAGAAGGATTCATATAATAACTACAGAATGAAGCCAACCTCAGTGTGAGCTTTGGTTGCGAATGGTATGAACTTTGAACTCTTATTCGTTACAGAAGTGATACCTCCTAGCCATTGAGTTAGCGGCGACCTCTGTAAACGTGGGCTAGGAGAGGACAGACAGAGCCTTCCGTCTACCACACAACGATGACACTACAACGTATCCCGTTCACACCCAGACACACTCTTCAAATGACAAAGGACTCTGTTGGGCAACACGGCCTTCCATCTACCACCAACCTATTGAAGCGCAGCTCAGAGTAAATATTTATTGCATTTTCCTTTTCCAAATGGGCGGTAATTTAGAATGCACAAGATTCTGTATTTACGATAGAGTAGCTGCCTACGGCCCGATAGAGACATCGCTTCTCCCTTTTTTCTCCAGTCTTCCCGCTCTTTCACTCAAACCCAACCCCCTTTTCTTTGTGTAACCAGCTGTCATATCTGTTCCGTCCACTAGAGACGTTTTCCTTTATGACATCATTTGTAATCAAGGTATGATTCATTCTGTGTATATGTAATTCTGTGTGATTAGTTAGGTATTTAGTAAATAAATAATTAAACCCAATTTTGCATTGCTGATTCAACTTCTTAGCCAGGGTTCGTGAAGATAACCAAGAATTTACAACTTTCAGATGAGACTGAAATAAGGTGACGATTAATATTGACTGCTATTGATGTAAAATATTACTAGGTCTTTCAGAGTTTATTCGGAAGACAACAGCTCTAAAAACACTCTTTCGTGGTGCCCCGACTTTCGAGTTAATTACATTTACATGATTAGCTCAATCAGGTAATATTAATTACAGTGAAAGGATTTTATAGAATAGCATGTCATATCACTTAACCCGGCATAGCCAAAGACACGACAGCTGTTTAAGTCCATAGACAAGACCAAAGCTTACATACAAGACTATTTCTGTCACATTCTGACCTTTATTTCCTTTGTTTTGTATTTATTTAGTATGGTCAGGGCGTGAGTTGGGTGGGTAGTCTATGTTTGTTTTTCTATGATTTGGGTATTTCTATGTTTCGGCCTAGTATGGTTCTCAATCAGAGGCAGGTGTCATTAGTTGTCTCTGATTGAGAATCATACTTAGGTAGCCTGGGTTGCACTGTTTGTTTGTGGGTGATTGTCTATGTTGATGGCTTGTTTCAGCGCAGCTATCATTAGCTTCATGGTTGTTATTTTGTTTACTGTTTTTGTATAGTGTTTCAGTGTTCAGTTCTTTCTTTAATTAAACATTCAACATGAACACATATCACGCTGTATTTTGGTCCTCCGATCCTTCTCGCCTCTCCTCTTCAGATGAAGAGGAGGACGACCGTGACAGAATCACCCACCAACCAAGGGCCGAGCAGCGTGGTAAAGGACAGCGACGACAGCAGCAGCAGCATCAACAACAGAGGCCAGCATCACAGGACTCCTGGACATGGGAGGAGATACTGAACGGAGAGGGACCCTGGGCACAGGCTGGGGAATATCGCCGCCCCAAAGCAGAGCTGGCGGCAGCGAAAGCTGAGCGGCGGCGATATGAGGAGGCAGCACGGCAGCGCGACAGGTATGAGAGGCAGCCCCAAAAATATTTTTTTGGGGGGGAGACGAGGTGTGGTACTAAGCCAGGTAGCAGACCTGAGCTCACTCTTCGTGCTTATTATAAGCAGCGCATTACTGGTCAGGCACCGTGTTATGCGGTTAAGGGCACGGTGTCGCCAGTACGTGCCCATAGCCCGGTGCGCTATAGGGCAGCCCCCCGAAAGTGCCATGCGAGTGTGGGCATCGAGCCAGGGCGTATGGTGCCTGCTCAGCGGGTCTGGTCGCCGGTACGTAGTTTTGGTCCAGGGTATCCTGCGCCGGCTCTGCGTGCTGTGTCTCCGGCGCGCTGGGAGGGTGCAGTGCGTCCTCTGCCTGCGCTCCGCTCGTGCCGGGCAAATGTGGGAGTGGAGCCTAAGGGAGAGGTGCGCGTAGTAAGCACTAGATCTCCCGTGCTTACCCACAGCCCGGTTCAACCTGTGCCTGCACTCTGGAGGGTCCGGGCTAGAGTAGTTGTCCAGCCTGGGGAAGTGGTGCCAAGGCTGCGCACCAGAGCTCCAGTGCTCCCCCACAGCCCGGTCCTTCAGGCTCCTCCTAACACCAAGCCTCCTGAAGGTCTCCCCAGCCTGGTGGTTCCTGTGGCAGCCCCACGCACCAGGCTGTCTCTCTGTTTCCTCCCTGCAGGTGGTCCCGCCTGTCCGGCGCTGCTGCCGGAGTCTCCCGCCTGTCCGGCGCTTCTGCCGGAGTCTCCCGCCTGTCCGGCGCTGCTGCCGGAGTCTCCCGCCTGTCCGGCGCTGCTGCCGGAGTCTCCCGCCTGTCCGGCGCTGCTGCCGGAGTCTCCCGCCTGTCCGGCGCTGCTGCCGGAGTCTCCCGCCTGTCCGGCGCTGCTGCCGAGTCTCCCGCCTGTCCGGCGGAGGCGCCAGAGCCCCTCAGCCCGGAGGCGCCAGAGCCCCTCAGCCCGGAGGCGCCAGAGCCCCTCAGCCCGGAGGCGCCAGAGCCCCTCAGCCCAGAGGCGCCAGAGCCCCTCAGCCCAGAGGCGCCAGAGCCCCTGCCCCTCTGCCCACAGCTTCTGCCCCTCTGCCCAGAGCTTCTGCCCCTCTGTCCAGAGCTTCTGCCCCTCTGTCCAGAGCTTCTGCCCCTCTGTCCAGAGCTTCTGCCACTCTGTCCAGAGCTGCCCCTCTGTCCAGTGAGGTCATTGAGAAGGGTGGCCATGGTTAGAAAGCCACGGAGGCGGACAATAAAGTGGACTAAGACAATGGTGAAGTGGGGTCCGCGTCCCGCGCCAGAGCCGCCACCGCGGACAGACGCCCACCCAGACCCTCCCCTATAGGTTAAGGTTTTGCGGCCGGAGTCCGCACCTTTGGGGGGGGTACTGTCACGTTCTGACCTTTATTTCCTTTGTTTTGTATTTATTTAGTATGGTCAGGGCGTAAGTTGGGTGGGCAGTCTATGTTTGTTTTTCTATGATTTGGGTATTTCTATGTTTCGGCCTAGTATGGTTCTCAATCAGAGGCAGGTGTCATTAGTTGTCTCTGATTGAGAATCATACTTAGGTAGCCTGGATTGCACTGTTTGTTTGTGGGTGATTGTCTATGTTGATGGCTTGTTTCAGCGCAGCTCGCATTAGCTTCACGGTTGTTATTTTGTTGACTGTTTTTGTATAGTGTTTCAGTGTTCAGTTCTTTCTTTAATTAAACATTCAACATGAACACATATCACGCTGCATTTTGGTCCTCCGATCCTTCTCGCCTCTCCTCTTCAGATGAAGAGGAGGACGACTGTGACAATTTCGAAGTCTTCCTGGTTAAAACACTGGAGGTAGAACAGTGATACATTCCTGGAATTGGATATTGGACCTCTCTACACATTATGAAAATAAAATCTAGCCACCAGAGCCAAATCTCCTATTGACATCATTGTATGATTTAGCAAATTAGTATGTTAAGTTTGGTATGGTAACATAAGACAGAAGGTTACTGAAGGATCGGTTAAATGGAAACTGACATTTTGACACTGACTGTAGGTCTATAACCTCTCACATACTGTGTGGCCTTAATATTTAACTCCAGCAGAATTAAGCATTTCTTGCAGTCTAACGATACACCAAATGTAGGCAAAATGTTGACTCGGTAACAGAAGTGGAGAAACATGATTTCTTTCTTTCTTTCAGCATCTTGAGAGAATGCAAATTAGATACCTTCTGTAGCAGTTGCCAATGGGTTATTAGCCATTTCGGGAGGGTGAACAAACAGCTGACACGCACACCACTATCCCACACAAGTTGTCACAGTTTAACTCAGTCACAGGCCGATCCTTCTAGGAATATACTTCTAAATTCAGCCTGGTCTCAGAGCATTTTGTATGATTTTGTACGTAATTCTCCATTTAATATGATATGTTACATTTCATATGTATTCATTTGTGGATGTCCAGCATCCACTTCGTATGATATGTTACGAATTACAATTCGTATGATATGTTACTAATTTGAAACGCGTATGAAATGTTACGAATTACAATTGGTTGTGGCTAACGCTAGCTAGCTAAACATCGTAGACTGCCTGGATCAAGGACTTGGTGTGATGGGGCTCGGCCTTCCACAACTCGGATTATGTGACCTTACGCTCCACCGCTTGCCCTCATCTTCTCTAGGCTCCTTGTTGCCGCTTTCCGACCATCCTGCTGGCTCAATCCTCCTTTAATGCTGCTCACACTTCCTCCTGCACCAGCTTCCCCCTGTCTTGCCCTTGGGCCTTGTTGTAGTGTGGTGTTGTAATGCTACCAAGGCCAGCTCTTCCGGTAATCATCGTGCTCACCAGCACGCTGTGCCGTACCTGTGACCAGCCTGCTCCACTGCATCCTGAGCCCTCCACTTCCTTCCTGTCTTCACCTCTATACCGGCCTGGGAGAATAATGAAATCTAATCAAACAAAATATATCCAATATGCATGAAGGATAGTAATCTTAACTGAAAACAAGCCTTGTCAATTTTCTCAAGCTTTTCCTCGCCATGGATATTTTTCGGTCTAGCTAGATAAGAACAGCAATGATGGTGCTAAGGATGCTGCTACTTCTGCCAAGGTCTTTCTCTGTGCCCCGCCCATGGACCACGATGTAGGCTACAAGGTTTCACTCAAAATGACCAACCAAGCTTGATATTGCAATCTTTTTATAGAGTAAAGGAAGTGCGACAGTGTCATCAAGCATCTTATTTATGGTGGCAAAAGAGAGTGGGCCTACTTTGGTGATTAAAAGTGTTTTATTTTATTTTAAATGTTATTTGAAACATGATATCACTTGGCCTATTACACCATCTCATATGCAGGCATAGCCATGTGTTTATAATAAACCATTACTACAACATAAACCATTATTATAACAATTTATAATAAACCCAGCGTGTAAAAGATCCAAACCATACAGAATTAAAAAAGAATAGGTATTAGGAAACCATAGCTGTATTCAAATACCCATACTAACATACTGTAAACTACATACTTAATGACTATATACTACATACTATTAGTTCATTATAGTATACTGTAAACAAACAGTATCCTTTCAGTTGAGCATACCAGCTCTTCGCCTGTCTACCGGAAGTTGATGCTGTTGCTATGCATCCTCTTGCTAGCTAGTTAGCATAATAAATTACGAGTTAGACATCTTACGACTTCGGGTGTGTTCTTAAATTCAATCTGGAGTGCCAGAGTGCGCTCGTAAATTTTGAGCGTTGTCATATTTTCCGGTTGTAAAATCAGATCTTTTCGCTCTTGGCGAGCACACTGGATGCTCGGGCCAAGGAGTAGGGTTGATTTGAGCATTCTGACCTTACAACGGCAGTCAAGCACCCAAGCGTATGTTGGCTAGCTTTCTAGCTACTTCCATACACAAATGAGACCACTCTGACCATTTTACTCGCCCCAGCAGAGCTGGTTAGGCAGTTTTTATGTTATCCAGAGCGTTGGTAACTGTGCTGCTGGCAACTATATGTTGTGTCTTTACTATCATTAAATTAAGACTTTTAGTTATCAAAGATTCTCTGTAATTAGCATTTCTTGATTAACTAATTAATCATGAAACTGTAATTAACTAGGAAGTCGGGGCACCAAAGAAAATATTCAGATGAACTTTTCTGATTAATTATTTATTTATTTTACCTCACGTTAGTCTCATTCCAACCGTCATAAATTATTGGTTATCTGCACGAACCCAGTCTTCACTATGAGTCAGCCATACATCAATTGTCTTAAATCATTTATTTATTAACTAACTAAACGATCACAGAAGTGCACACACAAACAAACAAAGTAAATATGGTTACAAGAAATGATAGGGGAATGTGCTCTAGTGGGCTAAACCGGCATGGCAGCTTGTTAGACAAAAGGGGAGTGGGGGTCAGATGAGAAGTCACTACAGAGTTAATAATTTTAACAATTGAAATGCTAATCCTTTGCACATGAACGCTCACTCATTCGGGAACAATTGCAATCAATATATATATTTACGCTCAGTGTGTCGTCTTGATCGCTGTCGAAAAGTTTGTTTCTTTTGTAGAATTGTCCGTCTCTCTCTCTCTGCCGAGGTCAGAATGGATACTTCAGAGTAACATTCAGCGATGTTGTTATGGAATAGATGTTTTGGCAGTTGTCGGTCTTCCCGTTCAATGATACCGAATTCCTAGCTGCAGACTAGTAATTAATATCAAAGACTTGTTATTTTTCTGTCGGTATCGATAGTCTAAGAGTTTAACCACGTGGTATGGTTAAAAGATTCAGCCATCTACTCAAACCTTGGCCCTCTCGTTATTGAGGTAAGCTGGTCTGCAACCTTTGTCCTCTCGTGATTGAGAGGAACATGGTCTGTTGAGAAATTCTCAAAGTTGGGGTTTTATTCGGGAGTTGCAGAAAAGGGCCTGTCCCAGGATGCCCGACCCTAACTGGGCTCATGGGCGGTCCTCTGATTTAGTTATACTCAAAAGGGAATTGGAGTTTCCTTCATTAAACTGTCCAAAATCCCATTACACAATTTTACGAACAGTATCATCTTCACTCATTCATCTTATACAACAATTAGATGTAAACCTCATATCTGAGGCTATTATATAAACAACGTTATGGTAATGTGGCCGTATTGTCTCCCATGAGTTTCACCAAATTGTACCAACCGGACCAGTTCGTAGCTGGATTCTTCACCGATCTTTTATACCTTCTATGGAACATAAATGTTGTTCGGACCTCAAGTTCTGTGAGGTGGAAGAAATTCCTTTGTTCTCTATGAAAATTCACTCTTACTGTGGCTCTATACTGTGACCATGATGAGATGATCTCCTCCAGGAATTTACAACCTCTCTGACCACAGCAGCCTAGTTGTAAGAGACAGGGAGAGGGGGATGGGGATTGCTGTACCCAAAGAGGGCAAATAGTATGGTTAGTGAGGTTAGTATGAGTTTTCGAACACAGCTCATGTGTAAAATGACAGAGTTCTTAAATGCAGACTCATGGCCTGTTAGCACAGGTGCCCCTTAATGTTAATTAAGGGCCTGGTCTGAGATATAAATGTTTGGCCTTGATACACAGAGCCACTGTAGAGCAGCTCAGGTAAGGAATCTGATCTTACAAATCCTTGTATTGACAAGTGATGACTACATGGTACTGGAGTTGGGAGAAGCTGATGAGTATTTGGACAGTGATGGGGGAAGTGGATTTAGGGGAGGGAATGGAGTAGGAAGAGGTTGAAGAGAATGACGGAGCCAAAGGCTGAGGTCGAATCTGATGGGGATGGTGATAGTTTCAAGTTTTAGTGTCACATGCACAAGTACAGTGAAATGTCTTTCCTGCTAGCTCTAACCCCAACAATGCATTAATCAATAACAATGTAACACTACCATATTTACAATGTGCAGGGATGCTGGATCAATGGAGGTACTCTACCAGTCAAAAGTTTGGAATATCTTTCCTTCTTAATGCATTTGAGCCAATCAGTTGTGTTGTGACAAGGTAGGGGTGGTATACAGAAGATAGCCCTATTTGGTAAAAGACCTAGTGCAGAATAGCTCAAATAAGTAGAGAGAAATGACAGTCCATCGTTACTTTAAGACATGAAGTTCAGTCAATGACGAACGTGCAGTCGAGAAAAACAACATCAAGCCCTTATGATGAAACTGGCTCTCATGATGACCGCCACAGGAATGGAAGACCCAGAGTTACCTCTGCTGCAGAGGATAAGTTCATTAGACTTACCAGCCTCAGAAATTGCTGCCCAAATAAATGCTTCACAGACTTCAAGTAACAGACACATCTCAACATCAACTGTTCAGAGGAGACTGAGTGTATCAGGCCTCCATGGTCGAATAACTGAAAAGAAATCACCACTAAAAGACACCAATAATAAGAAGAGACTTGCTGAGGCCAAGAAAGACGAGCAATGGACATTAGACCGGTGGAAATTTGTCCTTTGGTCTGGAGTCCAAATTTGCGATTTTTGGTTTCAACCGTTGTTGACGTTGTCACGTTCGTCGTATGAATCGGACCAAGGCGCAGCGTAGTATTCGTACATTCTTTATTATTATAAGAATGAACACTGAACAAACTAACCAAAATAACAAAACGATATGTGACGCTATACAAATGAGTGCTGACACATAGACAAGAACCCACGAACACAAAAGGGAAAATGGCTACCTAAATATGATCCCCAATCAGAGACAAGTGGGAACTGTCGCCGGAAGCTCTGGAATGGGAACTGTCGCCGGAAGCTCTGGACTGGGAACTGTCGCCGGAAGCAATGGACTGGGGACTGTCGCCGGAAGCTCTGGACTGGGAACTGTCGCCGGAAGCTCTGGACTGTGGAGGCGCACTGGAGACCTGATGCGTGGTGCAGGCACTGGTGGTACAGGGCTGAAGACACGCATCTCAGGGCGAGTGCGGGGAGCAGGCACAGGACGTACTGGACTCTGGAGGTACACTGGAGGCCTGGTGCGTGGGACCGGTACAGGTGGCACCGGGCTGAAGACACCCACCTCAGGACGAGTGCGAGGAGCAGGCACAGGACATACTGGACTGTGGAGGCGCACTGGAGATCTGGAGCGTATAGCTGGCACAATGAGTCCTGGCTGATTGCACACTTGAGCCAGGCAAGTGCGGGCACTGGCACAGGAGGCACTGGGCTGTGCAGACGCACCGGAGACATAGTACGCAGAGCCGGTACAGGATATTGTCGTCGTCACACCCTGACCTAACCAAAATATAAAGAAAACAGAGATATCTAAAGTCAGAGTGTAATAAATTCATAAAAAATCCTACAATGTGATTTTCTGGATTTTTCCCCCTCATTTTGTCTGTCATAGTTGAAGTGTACCTATGATGAAAATTACAGGCCTCTCATCTTTTTAAGTGGGAGAACTTGCACAATTGGTGGCTGACTGAATACTTTTTTTGCCCCACTGTATAACGTGATTTGACATTTTATCTGTGGCCAATGACCTTGAGCCTTCTAGGATAGGCACTTCACAACTTTGGGATGGGGCGCAGGATCATCGAAGAACATGTCCAAGAAGAGGCTAAGGTGCTGGTGAAAGCCTTCAGTGAATATGGAGGTAGATTGTTTTCTGAGTATTTGTCTTGCTTTTGAAATATATTTTATCATAACTTTATTGGCAATATCCTAGAGCGGAGAAATAATTTAAATATCCTTTCTTTTTTTTTTTTTGGGCCAAATCACGAGCGAGGCCCCTTGATTAGGGAATTGTCTCTTCTGCCTAATGGTAAATCTGCCACTGGTAAAACCTCCCCAGTACAAAAACAGACAGAGCACTTTGCCAGGACCTGCCTCTCCCTCCAGGACCCTAGAATTAAATTACAAGGGAGTTTAACATTTGTTTTGTAATCAGTGTAACTGAGAACTGGGGCAGGGGTAATGTCATCACAGATAAGGAAGTAATTGGATACATTATTCTCAGTATATTATCTTCAGCAAGGTTTTCACGCTAAACATGTCATTGAAAAGGTAACATTTTACTTTAAAAGACGGAAAATCTAGTGTTTAATTCAAACGTAGTTGTTGCTTCTCACAGCTATTTCTAAACGTTTCACCATCATAATATTATATATGGATAACCAATCAGGTATTTTTCTAAAGTATTTGTCTGTCCTTGCCTTCCTTCTCTAATCTAGATTCAGTTGTCAATCCCAAAGAATTGCTTTGCAATTGTGTTGGCAATGTGATCTGCTCCATAGTCTTTGGGCACAGGTTTGAAAATGACGACCCAATGTTTCAGCTCATCCAAAAGGCTGTTGATGCCTACTTCCATGTACTCAGCAGCCCTATTGGAGCGGTACAGTAACTTTTCAGCTCATCTCTTTTCATAGAATCTTCCATTGCTCTCAACGCCCTCACAGTAATTGCACAAAATGGCCTTGGGCTGACCAAGCCATTGTTTTCACTAACAAAACCCCCTCCCATTTCTTTCAGATGTACAACATGTTCCCTAGAATTGTTTGGTGCTTTCCAGGCAAACACCATGAGATGTTTGCTATCATAAACAAGGCCAAATATTACACACAAAGGCAAGCAGAAATCCATCTTAATTCTTGGTACTACCCATGCTGGATCCGGGAGCGTTGTCATCAACTGACACTAATTAGCATAATGCAACGGACATAAATATTACTAGAAAATATTCCTATTCATGAAATCACAAGTTAAATATATTGAAACACAGCTTAGACTTTTGTTATTCACCCTGTCATCTCAGATTTTGAAAATATGCTTTACAGCCAAAGCAAGACAATCATTTGTGTAAGTTTATCGATAGCCTAGCATAGCATTATGCCTAGCTAGCAGTAGGCAACCTGGTTACGAAAATCAGAAAAGCAATCAAATTAAATTGTTTACCTTTGATGAGCTTTGGATGTTTTCACTCACGAGACTCCCAGTTAGATAGCAAATGTTCCTTTTTTCCAAAAATATTATTTTTGTAGCCAACATAGCTCCGTTAGTTCTCCACGTTTGGCTGAAAAATCAACCGGAAATTGCGGTCACGACAACTCCGAAAAATATTCCAAATTAGCTCCATAATATCGACAGAAACATGGCAAATGTTGTTTATAATCAATCCTCAAGGTGTTTTTCAAATATCTATTAGATAATACAGTATATCAACCGGGACAGATGGCTTCTTAGTAGGAAAGAGATAAACAATGGCCGCATTTGTCCTTTACGCACAAAACACTCTGAGAGACTTCAGCTGACCACTGACGCAATGTTGACGTTCAAGCTCATTTTTCAAAATAGAACACTGAAACTATGTATTGTGACACTAGACACATTAGGGAAGCCAAAGAAACAGGAATCCGGTTGATATCTCATTCACTGCTCAATAGGGATGCATAGGAACGCAGAGGTTTCTAAATAAGTCACTTCCTGATTGGATTTTTCTCAGGCTTTCGCCTGCAATATCAGTTCTGTTATACTCACAGACAATATTTTTACAGTTTTGGAAACTTTAGAGTGTTTCTATCCTAAGCTGTTAATTATATGCATATTCTAGCATCTTGTCCTGACAAAATAGCCAGTTTACTTAGGGAACATTATTTTTCCAAAAATGAAAATAGTGCCCCCTAGATTCAAGAGGTTAAAACCCTTGACACCTGTGCTGCCATCCTGTTAGAAGGTAGCAGATTATTTTATTACAGTGGTTAAAATGGATTTTCAATTGTGTTCCATGGTGTTTATCGCCCCCTAGTGGAGCTGGTATTGAGAAAGACTGTACGAAAACCGGATGTATAGAGTTCGTTCTGCACGCATAAAAGCAGCTAGAAACAACGCTACGGTTCAGGTCTTTCAGTGCAGTTATTTCTTGTCACGCTTCAGCCTCGGAAAATATTTGTTTGTAAATTCGATTCAAGCATATTGCTAGTGATGGTAATCTTGTCATTGATAGAATTGCTTACTTAACAATGTCAGTTGGTTGCATTTACTCACACAAATTGCCTCGCCTTTCATGTATGCCGTCAGCTGTATTACTTTGCTCGTGGGTCATGTAAACTAATCGTGCGTCATGTAAACGAACTGTTTCTGGCGTAATATGCTTTGTTATTGTACAGAGGTGGTTGCACATTTTTAGAGTAATTAAGGAGTTAGCCAATTACCATATGAGTAACAATTAGCTATATGGTTTGGCATCATGCCAGAAGCATGGTACATTAGCATGTGCTTTGTATTTATGCAACTTCAAATGTATAATGTACAGCTATTTTTTTTTTCACCTTTATTTAACCAGGTAGGCTAGTTGAGAACAAGTTCTCATTTGCAACTGCGACCTGGTCAAGATAAAGCATAGCAGTGTGAACGGACAACAACACAGAGTTACACATGGAGTAAATAATAAACAAGTCAATAACACAGTAGAAAAAAATAGTCTATAGACATTGTGTGCAAAAGGCATGAGGAGGTAGGCGAATAATTACAATTTAGCAGATTACCACTGGAGTGATAAATGATCCGATGGTCATGTGCAGGTAGAGATACTGGTGTGCAAAAGAGCAGAAAAGTAAATAAATAAAAACAGTAGGGGGATGAGGTAGGTAAAATGGGTAGGCTATTTACCGATGGGCTATGTACAGCTGCAGCGATCGGTTAGCTGCTCAGATAGCAGAAGTTTGAAGTTGGTGAGGGAGATAAAAGTCTCCAACTTCAGCGATTTTTGCAATTCGTTCCAGTCACAGGCAACAGAGAACTGGAAGGAAAGGCGGCCAAATGAGGTGTTGGCTTTAGGGATGATCAGTGAGATACACCTTTTGGAGCGCGTGCTACAGGTGGGTGTTGCCATCGTGACCAGTGAACTGAGATAAGGCGGAGCTTTACCTAGCATGGACTTGTAGATGACCTGGAGCCAGTGGGTATGTAGCGAGGGCCAGCCGACAAGAGCATACAGGTCGCAGTGGTGGGTGGTATAAGGTGCTTTAGTAACAAAACGGATGGCACTGTGATAAACTGCATCAAGTTTGCTGAGTAGAGTATTGGAAGCTATTTTGTAGATGACATCGCCGAAGTCGAGGATCGGTAGGATAGTCAGTTTTAAGGCTTTGAGTGAAGGAGGCTTTGTTGCGGAATAGAAAGCCGACTCTAGATTTGATTTTAGATTGGAGATGTTTGATATGAGTCTGGAAGGAGAGTTTACAGTCTAGCCAGACACCTAGGTACTTATAGATGTCCACATATTCTAGGTCGGAACCATCCAGGGTGTCGATGCTAGTCGGGCGTGCGGGTGCAGGCAGCGAACGGTTGAAAAGCATGCATTGGTTTTACTAGAGTTTAAGAGCAGTTGGAGGCCACGGAAGGAGTGTTGTATGGCATTGAAGCTCGTTTGGAGGTTAGATAGTACAGTGTCCAAGGAAGGGCCAGAAGTATACAGAATGGTATCGTCTGCGTAGAGGTGGATCAGGGAATCGCCCGCAGCAAGAGCAACATCATTGATATATACAGAGAAAATAGTCGGCCTGAGAATTGAACCCTGTGGCACCCCCATAGAGACTGCCAGAGGACCGGACAACATGCCCCCCGATTTGACACACTGAACTCTGTCTGCAAAGTAGTTGGTGAACCAGGCAAGGCAGTCATTAGAAAAACCGAGGCTACTGAGTCTGCCGATAAGAATATGGTGATTGACAGAGTCGAAAGCCTTGGCCAGGTCGATGAAGACGGCTGCACAGTACAGTCTTTTATCGATGGCGGTTATGATATCATTTAGTACCTTGCGAACAGTATGTTGATGTGAATTGAATACCAAAGTATATTATTTTCAATATATTCATTCAAGAAAAGTCACGCTTTGGGAGTTTTATTGAATACTTAGTTGTTAGCTATCTGTCTAGTTTTGCATGGGAACACAATTCAAGTGCAGAATAACACCTCTGAACCTCAGGAATTCATCGAGGCCTTCCTGGTCAAAATGCTGGAGGTAGAAAACACAGCATGATCCTCAAATTGGAGGGTGAACTTCTTACACATTATGAAAATATGGAATGTGGCTGGAATTAGGATACTCTCCATGTCCACTTATGTGAGTTTGGCTATCATGAGTGAATAGACAAGTGAGAGGCCAATGTCTGGTTTTCCAACGTATTTAGAGGCAATAAGTATGTGGAGATGGCAACAACTAGCCACCAGATGTCGCTGTTTACTTACATAACTGATGGTGACTTATTCTCTTCTCTTAGGAGAAAGATGATCCCAACACTGAGTTCAACAATGATAATATGGTGATGACTGCATGGAGCCTGTTTGCTGCTGGAACAGAAACCACATCATCCACCCTAAGACAATCATTTCTGATGATGATAAAGTACCCTCACAATCAAGGTTCCCTGCTACCCAGCTCTTTATCGATTGCATCCAAGTCTCCTAGACCTATTAGATAACATTGTAATCCCCAAAAGAATAGTCCTGGACTATAAATAGTTTGACATTTATTACGATGTAGTTACATGTAATAACTCCAACAACAATCCGTACATAGTATCAGTGCAACGTATTATAAAGTGTGACTTAAATCTTCCTAAGAGAGTGCTCAGAAGGAGATAGACGAGGTGATTGGCTCAAGAGTGCCCACGGTTGACGACAGAGTTAAAATGCCCTACACGGATGCTGTCATTCACGAAGTCCAGAGATACATGGACCTCAGTCCCACCTCTGTACCCCACAAAGTGATCAGAGATACAGAGTTCTACAACTACCACATTCCAGAGGTGACCACAATTATGTAATTGTACCAACACTGAATGTTACATTCCACCATATTTAAGTGTTATAAGTGTTAAAATTGTTTTACTGATCAACATGCAGTTTTCATAGCAAGTGATGGGTGTTATTTTGTCATTCTTTCAGGGTACCATGGTCCTGCCTCTGCTGTCCTCTGTGCTTGTTGATCCCAAACTGTTTAAAAACCCAGATGAGTTTGACCCAGAGAACTTCCTGGATGAAAATGGATGCTTCAAGAAAAATGGATTCTTCGCTTTTGGAGTGGGTAAGATCATGCTGCAAGTAGTTTGTGGATTAAGTGAGTTCCTGTATCTATCCTATCCACAAAAAAAACATTACAATATGATAGGATTGTGACTGCTCTGATCATGACACAAGGCGAGACCCAGATGCAGATAGTTGGAGTCTTACAATATTTAATAATCCAATAGGGTAAGGCAAGAGAATGGTCATGGACAGGCAAAAGGTCAAAACCAGTTCAGAGTTCAAAAGGTACCGAAAGGCAGGCAGAATCAAGGTCAGGGCAGGCAGGATGATCAGGCAGAGGTCAAAACCGGAAAGACTATCAAAAAGAGAATAGCAAAAGGAGAACAGGAAAAACACGCTGACTTGACAAACATACAAGATGAACTGGCACAGAGAGACAGGAAACACAGGGATAAATACACTGGGGAAAATAAGCGACACCTGGAGGGGGTGGAGACCATCACAAGATCAGGTGAAACAGATCAAGGTGTGACAGCCCTAGCCTGGTGGAGCTAGGCTGATCCACCAGCCTAGGATTTCCCCACTCATTTAAAAAACTTAACAAGAAACCTCTGGTCAACTTCAATTCAGTTATAGGCTCAGCTGACTGACAATGACCTCTCCCTTCTCTTTTCCCTCAGGGAAGCGGGTGTGTCCTGGGGAGGCTCTGGCCAGAGTGGAGCTCTTTCTCTTCTTTACCTCCCTCCTGCAGAGCTTCACTTTCACCGGCACCAAACCTCCAAAGGAGATCAACATCGAGCCACCGTGCTCCAGCTTTGGCCGCGTGCCACATTCCTATGATTGCTACATCAAACTCAGGACTGAGGAGTGACCACTTTACTGTGGAGAGGTCACAGGCTCAGCTTCACAGTCAGCTGCTTGTCATTATATAGTAACCATAGCCTTACATTTACCACCTTTTTTCTTGTAGACAACTATAGACGGGTTATTGAGTTGTATGTATCTTGCTATTATCCTCAGGTAGGATCTCTAAGGTATGGGTTGATATTTCAAGGCTAATTTCTGTCCACATTCATGTATTTTTAAGCTTGTTTTTGGTCAGGTTTCAAGAATTCCCATCAGAGATGTTGCTTACCATATCTCCATACTTTTTATCATACTCCCCTGCTTTGCTCCCTTGTAAAACAGGACAACATTTCTGCACAGGCCTATAGGTTCATATTAAGTTCTCTATTGAAATGTTATGGAAACAGGACCAGAAGTTCTGGTGTTAAAATGTAAGCCAATGAAATGTGTTTTGTTTTGTAGGTTGCTACATGGTTAGGACTGTACATATATACATGCAAAGCACTTAGGGGTACTGTACACTATGTATACTGTGGGGGTCACTATGTTATTCTGCCTTTTGTATTCAATATGACTGATGTGTTGTAATACAACGTTTGGTTGTAAATTTTGCTTCAACTAATAAATAGTACTGCACACTTCAGCTAGATTCAAACAATATCTTGTGTGTCCAGACCTGTCATTAAAAAATGAGCTTCGTGTTCCGATTTGCCTGCTCACATATAACTGTTGTTTTGGACTTGTGTAAACACACAAGTATATCCATGTACACATATAATATCTGTTTGACAGAAGCAGAACGCTGTGACTGGAATGTTAGAGGTTACCAGAAAAATAAATCAATTAACTCATGATAATAGTCTTGTGATGGTACAACACATTTTGCATATGCTTTTGACACAATGGTTGTGATTGGCACAACTGATATTATTGAGTTGGTTTGCAAACTTAAACCTACAGTGGTGTGAAAGTATTTGTCCCTGTCCTAATTGTCTCTACTTTTACATATTTTTGCTATTGAATGTACTCAGATCTTCAACCGAAATATATTACATAAAGGGAACATATAACACAACGATTACATACTTACTTCATAAACAAAGTTATCCAACACCCAATGCCCCTGTGAAAAAGTAATTGCCCCCTTACACTCATAACTGGTTGTGCCAGATTTTGCTGCAATGACTCCAACCAAACCCTTGCTATAGTTGTTGATCAGCCTCTCACGTCGCTGTGGAGAAATTTTGGCCCACTCTTGCATGCAGAACTTCTTTAACTTTCAAGCATTAACTGCTTGTTTCAAGTCTTGCCACAACAGCTCAATTGGGATTTGGACTGGACTTTTGATAACTTTGTTCATTAAATAAATAAAATAAGTATACATTTTGTTTGTTATTTGTAAATGCAGGTTTCCCTTATCTAATAAGATCTGAAAGTAATTCGTTTTTATTTATTTTTTGCAAAAATAGAGAAAATCAGAAAGGGGGCATGTACTTTTTCACTGTCAGTGATACTGGCAAAGAAACTAGACTGGCTAGCTAACAACGTCATGAAAACAATGTTCGCTTCAAATGGACGGAAAGTATGTATGTTATGGTTCTGGATGGCCAGATAGCAAACAACAATGACATGAAACTGCCATGTCGTGGACCGTAAAGTGGCTCGTTTCAGCTCATTTGATCTTGCTGTTGATACAATATCTTGTTTTGAGGTGTTTTGACTGTCACATTTCTGCTAATATGGCTAATATTAGCTATCTAGCTAGCTACCAACAACCATAACGATGTATTTGAGAGACCGGTGCTCACAAAATATAGTTTACATGTTATCAACAATCTAAGCCAATTCAGTCTGTTTTGCCCCATAGTTGTGCACACATCGGTTTTGTTGCTAGACAACCAACACCATAGTGCACTCCAAGCTCATCATTAAGCTTCAAGTTCATCTGCTTCCACATCCCTGACAACCTGAAATGGTCAGTCCATACAGACAATGTGGTCAAGAAGGTGCAAATTTGGCTTTGCCCCTGCCCCTGCCCCATCCTCATCCTCAAGGACCTCAGCCACCCGAGCCACAGCCTGTTCACCCTGTTACAATCTAGAAGGAGGAGACAGTACAGGTGCATCAAAGCTTGCACAGAGAGCCTGAAAAACAGCTTCTATCTCTAGGCCATCAGACTGTTAAATAGTCACCACAAGCTGGCCTCCACCCAGTACTCTGTCCTGAACTTAGTCACTGTTACTAGCCAGCCTCCGCCCAGTACCCTGCCCTGAACTTAGTCAATGTTGCGAGTCGGCTACCACCCTATACTTTACTCTGCACCTTAGAGACTGCTGCCCTATATACAGTTGAAGTCAGAAGTTTACATACACTTATTTCTTGTTAACAAACTATAGTTTTGGCAAGTCGGTTAGGACATCTACTTTGTGCATGACACACGTAATTTTTCCAACAATTGTTTACAGATTATTTCACCTATAATTCACTGTATCACAATTCCAGTGGGTCAGAAGTTTACATACACTGAGTTGACTGTGCCTTTAAACAGCTTGGAAAATTCCAGAAAAGGATGTCATGGCTTTAGAAGCTTCTGATTGACTAATTGACATAATTTGAGTCAATTGGAGGTGTACCTGTGGATGTATTTCAAGGCCTATCTTCAACCTCAGTGCCTCTTTGCTTGACATCATGGGAACATCAAAAGAAATCAGCCAAGACCTCAGGAAAAGTTGGTAGATCTCCACAAGTCTGGTTCATCCCTGGGAGCAATTTCCAAACGCCTGAAGGTACCACGTTCATCTGTACAAACAATAGTACGCAAGTATAAACACCATGGGACCACGCAGCCGTCATACCGCTCAGGATGGAGACGCGTTCTGTCTCCTATAGATGAACGTACTTTGCTGCAAAAAGTGCAAATCAATTGCAGAACAACAGCAAAGGACCTTGTGAAGATGCTGTAGGGAACAGGTACAAAAGTATCTATATCCACAGTAAAACTAGTCTTATATTGACATAACCTGAAAGGCCGTTCAGCAAGGAAGAAGCCACTGCTCCAAAAACGCCATAAAAAGTCAGACTACGGTTTGCAACTGCACATGGGGACAAAGATTGTACTTTGTGGAGAAATGTACTCTGGTCTGATGAACAAAAATAGAACTTTTGGCCATAATGACCATCTTTATGTTTGGAGGGAAAAGGGTGAGGCTTGCAAGCCGAAGAACACCATCCCAACTGTGAAGCATGGGGGTGACAGCATCATGTTGTGGGGGTGTTTTGCTGCACGAGGGACTGGTGCACTTCACAAAATAGATGGCATCATGAGGCAGGAAAAGTATGTGGATATATTGAAGCAACATCTCAAGACATCAGTTAAAGCTTGGTCGCAAATGGGTCTTCCAAATAAACAATGACCCCAAGCATACTTCCAAAGTTGTGGCAAAATGGCTTAAGGACAACAAAGTCAAAGTATTGGAGTGGCCATCACAAAGCCCCGACCTCAATCCTATAGACAATTTGTGGGCAGAACTGAAAAAGCGTGTGTGAGCAAGGAGGCCAACAAACCTGACTCAGTTACACCAGCTCTGTCAGGAGGAATGGGCCAAAATTCACCCAACTTATTGTGGGAAGCTTGTGGAAGGCTACCCGAAATGTTTGACCCAAGTTAAACAATTTAAAGGCAATGCTACCAAATACTAATTGAGTGTATGTAAACTTCTGACCCACTGGGAATGTGATGAAAGAAATAAAAGCTGAAATAAATCATTCTCTCTGCTATTATTCTGACATTTCACATTCTTAAAAGAAAGTGGGGATCCTAACTGACCTAAGACAGGGAATTTTTACTAGGATTACATTTCAGGAATTGTGAAAATCTGAGTTTAAATGTGTTTGGCAAAGCTGTATGTAAATTGCCGACTTCAACTGTAAAATTGTCATTTAACACTGGTGACTTTAATAATTTTTACATACTGTTTTACCCACTTCATATGTGGAAATATCCTCAACACGGGGGCCCCACAAGGGTGCGTTCTGAGCCCTCTCCTGTACTCCCTGTTCACCCACGACTGCGTGGCCATGCACGCCTCCAACTCAATCATCAAGTTTGCGGACGACACAACAGTGGTAGGCTTGATTACCAACAACGATGAGACGGCCTACAGGGAGGAGGTGAGGGCCCTCGGAGTGTGGTGTCAGGAAAATAACCTCACACTCAACGTCAACAAAACTAAGGAGATGATTGTGGACTTCAGGAAACAGCAGAGGGAACACCCCCCTATCCACATCGATGGATCAGTAGTGGAGAGGGTAGCAAGTTTTAAGTTCCTCGGCATACACATCACAGACAAACTGAATTGGTCCACTCACACTGACAGCGTCGTGAAGAAGGCGCAGCAGCGCCTCTTCAACCTCAGGAGGCTGAAGAAATTCGGCTTGTCACCAAAAGCACTCACAAACTTCTACAGATGCACAATCGAGAGCATCCTGGCGGGCTGTATCACCGCCTGGTACGGCAACTGCTCCGCCCTCAACCGTAAGGCTCTCCAGAGGGTAGTGAGGTCTGCACAACGCATCACCGGGGCAAACTACCTGCCCTCCAGGACACCTACACCACCCGATGTTACAGGAAGGCCATAAAGATCATCAAGGACATCAACCACCCGAACCACTGCCTGTTCACCCCGCTATCATCCAGAAGGCGAGGTCAGTACAGGTGCATCAAAGCTGGGACCGAGAGACTGAAAAACAGCTTCTATCTCAAGGCCATCAGACTGTTAAACAGCAATCACTAACATTGAGTGGCTGCTGCCAACACACTGTCATTGACACTGACCCAACTCCAGCCACTTTAATAATGGGAATTGATGGGAAATGATGTAAATATATCACTAGCCACTTTAAACAATGCTACCTTATATAATGTTACTTACCCTACACTATTCATCTCATATGCATATGTATATACTGTATTCTAGATCATCGACTGCATTCTTATGTCACTAGCTACTTTAACTATGCCACTTTGTTTACTTTGTCTACATACTCATCTCATATGTATATACTGTACTCGATACCATCTACTGTATGCTGCTCTGTACCATCACTCATTCATATATCCTTATGTACATATTCCTTATCCCCTTACACTGTGTATAAGACAGTAGTTTTGGAATTGTTAGTTAGATTACTTGTTGGTTATCACTGCATTGTCGGAACTAGAAGCACAAGCATTTCGCTACACTCGCATTAACATCTGCTAACCATGTGTATGTGACAAATAAAATTTGATTTGATTTTTATGTATATACTGTTGTCTAGGCAAGGCTCATCCTTATAGAACAGGTGCTGTTCACACCTTTTCACACCTTTTCTATTCATATACTGTCCATAATGTCTATACACACCATCATAAACATATATATTTATATTCTGGAGTCTGACGTTGCTCGTTCTGAAATGTCTTAATTGAATTTTTGGGCTTTTGTGTGTATTGTCTTCTATTGTTAGGTATTACTGCACTGGTGGAGCTAGAAACAGAAGCATTACGTTGCTCCGGCAATAACATCTGCAACATATGTGTACACAACCAATACATTTGGATTTGAACCCGTCTATTGTGCGGCTTATTTTCTTAACTGATTTTGTCTGCGTAGCGTTTTTACAAATCAGCTATACACGTTGTCTGTTAAAATAGGCTACATACAGTGCAGGAGAGCGTACTCTATACATACCCCAAGGGTGTTGGGAGGAGCCCTTAAAAGAGTCACTATTTTTTATGACAGTCGTCAAACACATCTTTCTTGTTTATTAGTCATTCACTAAATGATAGTTGCTGTCTACCCTCCAACAGCTTACCTGTAACATCTTGCACACAACGTTCCACTTTCTCTCTTTGCCTACAGTACATAGCTAAGAGTTGCCACACTGCTCGGACACATCTTAGTCCTTAAGTGACTTGAACATGGATTTACTACATGTACTGCAGACTAACATTTTGTCCATAATAATGGCTATAGTGGTTATTATTTTACTTTGGAAGTACATGGGGAAACAGAGCAGCTATGGACGTTTGCCTCCGGGTCCTTCACCAATTCCTCTGCTTGGTAACTTGTTACAAATGGATCTGAAACGACCGGACAAGTCCTACATGAAGGTCAGTTAAAAGCTTCAATCTGTTTCACTCTCTTAAAGTCATAGATGTAGCTACGGATGCAAGTACTGCAGTCATAGGTCAATATTATAGTTTTAATAATTTTACGCTACAGTATACATTGTTTGCAGTGTTGAGGATGAACTAATTATATGTACTGTGATCAGTTACATGTAATCTGATTACAATACGAATCAGTTACGTACCATAAAAAATATTGTAATCAGATTACATTTGTGTCTTTTTCTATTGCCTCTTGAGGGGAAACTAATGTTACTGAGTTTGGATATTTCAAAAGTTAACATGACTGATTCTTATTTTGGACAGGTACCTAGCAACTGTAACAGATTATATTTCCAAAATAATCTACTCAGCCCTGATTGTTTGCTTAAAGACAATGGGATCAAATGAAGGGATAAGACAGTTGTACTAAGTTCATGAAGGAGTTATAAGTTATATTCTTCAAGAATCAATGGGTTCCTCTCATCTCTCCTCAGCTCAGTAAGAAGTATGGCTCAGTGTTTACTGTATGGCTGGGCTCCAAACCTGTAGTGGTGATCTCTGGCTATCAGGCTATCAAGGATGCTTTTGTCAACCAAGGAGAAGAGTTCAATGGAAGAGCCAACTCTGCCATTACCCTGAAACTTGTTAACGAACACGGTGAGTAAAATGACTGGAAGAGGGATGTAATAAGATACACGTGTCATAGTGTCGTAATCTGTGTGGAAATGGACTTTGCTTAGAAAAGGGAAGTACTGTGCATTGTTCATCCTATCTCTCTGTCCTGTTGTACACATCAATCTAGGGGTGGGATTGAGTAATGGGCAGAGGTGGAAAACTCTTCGCAGTTTCTCCTTGATGTCCCTGAAAAACCTTGGAAAAGGATGCAGGAGCCTCGAGGAGAAGGTCCAAGAGGAAGCTAAGAGTCTAGTGAAAGCCTTCAGTGAATATGGAGGTATGTTGTTTTTGTCTGTGACATCTGTCGGTACATAATAATGTCTGGAAAAGAGTGAATGGAATGGCATCAAACACCTAGAAACCATGTGTTTTAATGTATTTGATACCTTACCACTTATTCCGGCCGGGATATCCTTGTCCCATCGCGCTCTAGTGACTCCTTGTGGCGGGTCGGGCGCATGCACGCTGACTTCGGTCAAGAAGCAGTAAGGCTGGGCAGGGTCGTGTTTCAGAGGACGCATAGCTCTCGAACTTCGCCTCCCGATTCCGTACGGGAGTTGCAGCGATGGGACAAGTCTGTAACTACCAATTGGATATCATGAAATTGGGGAGAAAAAGGGGTAAAATAAATAAATATATATATATATATATATATATATATATATAATTTGCCACCAACCTCCTGTGCTGTGCAAGCATGTGTGTTTATGCTTGTCTGCTGTCTCTATTCCAGATTCCACTGTCAACCCCAAAGAACTCCTGTTCCATTCTATTATCAACCTATTCTGGTCCATCGTCTTTGGGCGCAAGTTTGAATACAACGACCCAGAGTTTCAGATCCTCTACAAGCCTGTCTATACATACTTCGACATGCTAAAAAGCAAAATGGCAATGGTATGGTAGCACATACAGTGTCTTCAATTACCTGTAAGGTCCCTCAGTCAACCAGTGAATTTCAAATGCAGATTCAAACACAAAGACCAGGGAGGTTTTCCAATGTCTTGAAAAGATGGGCCCCTATTGATAGATGGGAGGGGGGGTGTCCTTCCTAACTCAGTTGCCAAAAAGGAAGGAAACCGCTCAGCGATTTAACTTTTTTTTTAGGATTGGTTGTAATTGATACACAATCTAAAGCCTAATTAATAACTTTACCATGCTCAAGGCGTTATTCAGTGTCTGTAAAAAATAAAATAATTTGTGTATAACAATTGGTGCCTTTCTTTGCGAGGCATTGGAAAAGCCAATGTGGTTGAATCTATGCTCAAAAAACATTACTCAAGGGAAGGTACTTACAGATAATTGTATGTGTGGGGTACAGAGATGGTGTCGTCATTCAGTAAATCATGTTAACCCCTATTATTGTCCATGCAACTTCTATGATTTGTTAGGTAAATGGACTCCTGAACCTAATAAGGCTTGCCACAACAAAGGGGGCAAATACTTATATAACCAATTTAATTTGTAGAAATGTATCGAATGTTATTTTCACTGACATTATTTGGTATTTTGTGTAGATCAGTGACAAAGAAATCATAAATATATACATTTCAAACCCAGTTTGTAATGCAACAAAATGTGAAAAAAAACAAGGTGGATAAATACTTATGATATGCTCTCTATGCCTGTTATTTATCTATACCAGCTCTTCCAAAGCATGACTTGATTGTGTCTTATAAGCTTGCCTGCCGAAATGGATAATGATTACAAAAGTATGTGGGTCACCATTTGAATATAACAACCACCCCTTCTTTCCTTCCCATGTTTCCAATGTTGCGTCTCTTCTAGTTGTACAACATTTCCCCGAGAATTGTTGAGTGCTTTCCAGGAAAACACCATGAGCTGTTTAAGGCCATAGACAAGGCCAAAGCTTACATACGAGAGGAAGCAGATCGTCGCCTTAAAAACCTGGACACCTTTAACCCCCAGGACTACTTCGAAGTCTTCCTGGTTAAAATGCTGGAGGTAAAACAGTGATTGATTCCTGGAATTGGATGTTGAACCTCTTACACGGTATCAAAATATTGTAATAGCACCAACAATATATGATCAATGTTTACGTGGGTCTGAATCTTTGTCTGAATCTTTGTGCAAAAATCTTACTTTTTCACAAATCTATCAGTATCGGATTTAGAGGTGTCTTCCAACTTTCCTTAGGAGAAGGGTCAGCCCGAGACCGAGTTCAACTATGACAACTTGTTTCCGTGTGTGTGGGATCTGTTTGCTGCCGGCACGGAGACTCAGTCCTCCACCCTATCACACGCCTGTCTGATGATGATCAAGTACCCTGACATCCAAGGTATTCTTTCTTCTGTATCACTGTTATTGAAATTATACAAATTTATTGCTAAAGAAAATAGTACTGGTAAACCAGCCAAATAGCTACAATAGAGAGTTTACATTACACACCATGTAAGCAGCACATACATGTGGGCATTTCTTAATTCCCAACAGACTATAAACACTGTATATTAACCCAAATGCTATGAAGGCCTATGACTGTCTCTCTCCCTCAGCGAAAGTTCAGAAGGAGATAGACGAGGTGATTGGCTCAAACAGAGTCCCCACAGTTGACGACAGACATAAGATGCCCTACACGGACGCTGTCATCCACGAAATACAGAGATGTCTGAGTCTTGCTCCCATTGCTTTCCCTCACCAAATGACCCGAGACACAACGTTCCACAACTACCGCATCCCAAAGGTAACCACCATTTCCGCACACCTATCCTACACGTCTATTATTTTTTACTTGTTAAACTGTCAATTGTTTTATGTAAGTACTCTTTTGTAATTCTTCCAGGGAACCACAGTGTTTCCACTGTTGTCATCTGTGCTGTTTGACCCCAAACTGTTCAAGAACCCGGATGAGTTTGACCCGGAGAACTTCCTGGATGACAATGGAGTATTTAAGGAAAACAACGGATTTCTTGTTTTTGGACTGGGTAAAATGATGTTACAATTGTCTAATAGAATAATATGAGAATGTGAAAAACAATAACCACTCTGTAGTAGCTCTCAGAGAAAAAAGACTCAACATCATCACACAATGTACATGCACATGGCTAGCATCTTGTTTGATAGGTTTTGCATATATCAATCTAGGCCAATGTGTAGGTTTCAGTCTCAGGATTGTAGGTTGACTGCTGAAGGTAACTTCTCTCCTCTCTCACTGTCCATCAGGGAAGCGGTGCTGCCTGGGAGATGGGATGGGGATTCCCAGGACAGTGCTCTTCCTATTCTTTACTTCCCTTCTTCAGCGCTTCACCTTCAGGGGCACCAAACCTCCAGAGGAAATTGACGCCAGTGTAGTATCCTACTTTCATGGTCGCCTGGCACGCCCCTACACCTGCTATGTCAAACTCAGGACACCAAATATTTAATTGCTCAAACAGCTTTTAATCTGGATGAAATTCAATGTGATTTACTTTTTAAATAAAGGAAGCTCAACAGCAAAGTTGTCATGTCATTATTAACCTCTTCAACCTATGGGGGCGCTATGTCATTATTGGATAAAAAAACGTGCCCGTTTTAAGCGCAATATTTTGTCACGAAAAGATGCTCGACTATGCATATAATTGGCAGCTTTGGAAAGAAAACACTCTGACGTTTTCAAAACTGCAAAGATATTATCTGTGAGTGCCACAGAACTCATGCTACAGGCGAAACCAAGATGAAACCTCAAACAGGAAATGAGCAGAATTTTTGAGGCTCTGTTTCCCATCGTCTCCTTATATGGCTGTGAATGTGCCATGAATGAACCTAAGCTCTCTGCCGTTCGTCCAAGATGTCTGCAGCATTGTGACGTATTTGTAGGCATATCATTGGAAGATTGGCCATAAGAGACTACATTTGCCAGGGGTCCGCCCGGTGTCCTTTGTCTAAATTGGTGCGTAATTTTCAGCTGCTGGCATTTTCCCATGGGATACAGAGGGGAAAGCACGCTTCCACGAACAATATATCTTTGAAGAGATATATAGAAAAACACCTTGAGGATTGATTCTAAACATTTGCCATGTTTCAGTCGATATTATGGAGTTATGTTGGAAAAAGTTTGGCGTTTTTATAACTGAATTTTCGGGGTTTTTTGGTAGCCAAACGTGACGCAGAAAACGGACCGATTTCTCCTGCACAAATAATCTTTCAGGTAAAACTGAACATTTGCTATCTAACTGAGAGTCTCCTCATTGAAAACATCCGAAGTTCTTCAAAGGTAAATTATTTTATTTGAATGGTTTTCTGGTTTTTGTGAAAATGTTGCCTGCTGAATGCTAACGCTAAATGCTAATGCTAGCTATCAATAGCTATCAATACTGTTACACAAATGCTAGTTTTGCTATGGTTGAAAAGCATATTTTTGAAAATCTGAGATGACAGTGTTGTTAACAAAAGGTTAAGCTTGAGAGCTAGCATATTGATTTAATTTCATTTGCGATTTTCATGAATAGTTAACGTTGCGTTATGGTAATGAGCTTGAGGCTGTATTCACAATCCCGGATCCGGGATGGCATTCACAAAGTTAATGTCCCATTTTTTGTTAGATACAAAAAAAACAATAGACAAACACTGTCAGATTAAGAATAATTTAATTTAAATAACAAACATGTAAATAAAAAGTGAGTAAAAATAGTGTCCATTCATGTCACATAGTCTTATATGTGAGATTTAGTGCTGTTCTTTGTACAGTAATCTCCCTGTGATGATAGCCTACTCACACAGAGTTAAATATCATTTGAGTGTCAGTGCGCCAAGTTTACCCGTTGACAGGTATATAGAACATGTGGAGTCACGTCAGAAGGTCATGTCCGTTTATGTAACATGTTCCACCTCTGCCACAATGGACCCAATGTATTTTGGGTCCAGGGTGACAGTACAGTCCTAACCCACTGCAAGGTTCTAACATAAGCATCCACTGAATCTACCTCCCTTTGACCTCGGTTTACTGGGTCCACTCTCTAGATCCAGGTCACGGCACCACTGTAACACATACTAGCAATGCTAACTAACTATATGCTACATCTGGTCATTTTTTTTATTGAAAGGTCAATGTCTGACATAAGCTGTTTTACAAACAACACAGTATTTTGTAATGTTTGCCAAAGAAATTCCAAAGGCTACGCGTGCATGTTGCCAAAGGTACATTACACTAGAAGATATTTGTGAAGTGCAATGCTCAGTTTGTGAATGCTATTTCAGTTGTGAGGATCAGCCAAGCCACTTTGGAAATTAAGATAATAGCATGCACACACACACACACACACACACACAAGGGTAATGATCTATGGCACCAGAAGCGTTGAGGCCCCTCTGTCAAGCACCAGTAATGACCCTAGTAGGAATACTCCTGGTGATAAAATGCATGTTCATTAGTATGACATGCTACATTTTGATGACACAGAGATGGTGGACATGTTTGGGTAACGGGTTAGCCCCATTTGGAGTGAATGGGAAGACAGAAAAACAAGGCTACCTCATTACTCCATTGGTATGTGTGAAGATGGGGCCTCTGTGTATGCGGGTTAGAGGAGCTATTTCAAAAGGGAAGTTGGAAATTGTCTGGTTTAATTGCCTACATTTATACAGAACCCCTGTTCAACCGGTGGGGAGCCATTAGGTGCAATGTGACCCTCAAGTAGAGACTAATTACAAACAGTAAAATGAATTGAGGGCTCTGGACGCTCAGACAGATCCATACACACCGAGTAGTCAAGCTATATCTGGAGAAGTTAGGGTTGTGCTGTACTAGTTTTAGATTGAAACCAGTCTTTAAATAGGACTGGGGGATTGTTAGCTGGGTTAAAATAAAGCACCTTTAGCTAAACTCATATTGGGTAATTGGTATTTCAAAACTTCACTGAGATCAGTGCAAAATATTTTGTTTCTCACAGATTCCGGCATGGAGTTTTTGGCAACCTTACACAGATGTATGTAACGTACCAGACATCTTCACAGAGGATGAACAGAATGGATCCTAGCTTTGCAAACATGACGTCAGACATGTAGACCTACAGCATACCATCGACACGCACACAGCAGAATACTAAATGTGTATTTTGTGGCTGTGGTCTATCGTGTAGAGAGCCATTTCCTATTGCCCCATTTTGATTTTAAGCTACATGGCAGCAAGGGTGCTGGGACCTTAATCCCCAGAAGCAGAGGAGAGATGCCATCTTGGCATGTTACGACCTGTGCTCAGCGGGATGTAAAGCCTTCAGCTGGGTGGTAAGTGGTTGTGGTTAGTCTGGAAAAGCTACAAGAAAAAAACAATTTGTGGTGAGTAACAGGCTACCATAACTATGACTATAAGGTTGCCATAAATGTATGACTAGAGAGCAAGGGGCATGACAGGTTTTCAACGGTTGGGTGAGAGGAATTCAAAACACAGAGTTGCCTAGGGAAACCATAGTGTGTGTGTGTGTGTGTGTGTGTGTGTGTGTGTGTGGCTAACTCACTGGGGAAGACAATATTGGTTTGCTCACCTCCTGCCTTCTCTAAGTCCCTCACAGAGACTTTTTCCAATACCAACATATAAAACAAACTATTGATATAATATCCATTGCACATGAAAAGACGGTCCACGGTTGGTACGTAACCTTTCCATTTTGTCCACAAGTAGAGCGAGAGGTAGAGAACAAAGAGGCAAACCCCCCCAAAACAGTCAAATCTGAGCAGATAAAGGTTGGACGGTGTTCATTTCCTAATTTAAGTAGTAGCTTTCCTCAACATCTGGGTCGATTGCGGCGATATTGCACTTGGGATGGGTCATCTTATCTCCCACTGGAAGCCTATGGGAGTCACAACACATAGCCTGATTGGCCAGGGCAGAAAAGGCATTCTGGCAATCATCCAAAGAGTCCCGGATCATGTTCACACAATTATTAAGACATGGGTTCCACGAAACACCAAGTAGGCCACATAGATCTGGGAGTACACAACTAAATTGGAAGCAGGTGATTGTCTGGTTCGGATTCCTTCCACTAGAAATTACAAAGGTAGCCAGCTACTCGTTAGCCCTCATTAGACCCCAACAGGGCCACTCAGCAGTAGCTCTCAGAGTATTTGATGACTCCTTCTCCTCCCCCGTTGCCCAGCGGAGTTCCATCAAGGCCGTTCAGCACCTGCTTGCGGGCGGAAATGTAGCAGTAGGCCTTGCCCTTCTTGGCCCCTGGGTGGTGGTGTGGGCGTGGGTGGGCATGCGGCCCTGAGGCGGAGGCGTCTGAGGAGAGGTTGTGGGTATCCTCCTGTGGACAGTCAGGCTGGCAGGGCGGGTCGTGGTGGCACTGCCCGCCGCTGGTGCCCCCCTGTAGCGTGTTGCTGCCGGTGTTGCGAAGGTCGTCCAGGACGTTCATGCCCAGCTTCCATCGCTGCCACTTCTTCTTTATCTCTGACTGCACCTGGGACAGATGGACAGAGGGAGAGAGAGGGATGAACGAGGGAAAGTAATGAGTTTTCCCTGACCTTTTGATCTGGTCAGACCAAAAGACAAATTATATCAAATTTGATCATTATTCTCTTTACTCACTACTCTGTAGGCTACCTCAACCAAACTAGCCCATATCTCCACAGGAGATACATTGGACCCTTCATGTCACAGTGGCCTATACACTTCTTGACTCTACACATGGCTGGGCCCCTCACTGACATCCCGTTGCCCCATTGACGTAGGTAGTGAGCTTCTCTGTGTGACAGCTAACCCACAGTGACAAGGTGACATACCCAGCAGGTCACAGAAAGCGCTGGCTTCTCATAGGAACAAACAGAGATGAATGTGCCATCACCTCAGGTGTTTGCTACTGATGTTCAAGTGCACTTGTTTTGACCTGGGCTTGGTTGAGAGCACACTTCACTTCGTTACTACTCACCTCTTTATTGACGAAGCAGTACAGGATGGCAACCAGGAGACCCTGCGGGAAGAGAGAGAGACAGGTATCAGAAGAAGAGTGCTCTCCATTTTCTAACACACACATCTAACACACACCTAACAGAAGCACCACTGAGAGAAATAACATGCAGTAACAAGAAAGAATGCCTGCACGCACGCACGCACGCACGCACGCACACACACACACACACACACACAACCTTTGTACCTCATCATATTACCTGGAAAGAATTGAAGAAAAGTTCAAAGAAGAGGTTGATATTTCGGAGGATGCCCTCTGTCTGTTCCTCTGACATCACGGCAAAGACAACCTCATGGATGCCCAGGAGAGGGATGAGGGTCAAAGTGGACTTAGCCAACCTGCACACACAGAGCATCCTTTACAGAGCCAAGCAAGTGCAACTATTAGAGAGGTCTGTTTGGTCCTATATGGTGAATCTCTTTCATCAATGACATCAATGGATGGTTCACGTTTCACACAAACACATAAAATGCCAAACAAGGAAAGCCACAACTTCCACACCTGGACTCAGAGTCAGGGATGGTAAGTAAACGGCTTCAAACACAGAATCTTGGGAAATCAAAAAAAGCCTCCTCTTCCCGTGACTCTTTTGGTGGATCAGAATCTTGTGTATCAGCTGCATTTGTGCTTAGATTCCAATCAGACTCATGTTGTCCAGCGTGCCTCGAGGCCAGGCTTAGTTCAGAGGATTAGGTATGCGACTGGTTTCCTGGATGTGGCTGGTTCCATTAAAAAAAAAGAGTCTATGCCGTCTCAAAGGACCACGGCTCACAATCAAAGGACGGGAAGGCCCCGTCGAATACCACAGAAACATCAAAGGGATTCCACAGCTCCCTTTACTCTGCGTGCCATAAAGGGTTAGTAGAAGTGCAAGTCGACTTAGTGATGGATTATTGAGGTAATGGATGTCAACGGAGTTTGAAGCAAATGTCTTTAGTGTGGATAGTGTTAGGTCATCACAATGTCTTCTGGCTCGCACAAGAGCAGAGTCCTTGCGTGTTCACGCCAGACGATAGTTGACAACATGGTACAGCAATGATCCGTGAATGGAAGGGCGTTCAACAAGGCATACGACAGAGACAAAAGTTACGTGGCAAGAAACACGTAGACATGTGTAAGCAATGAGTTGACTAAATCAGTTTCAGATGCTACAATACGATGTTTGTTTTGTGTTTTTATTCTGGTTTACTGTTACGTAAATTCATGGATTAGAAGGTGCTGTATCTTTCTTACCTGAATTTATAATCTGTGTACCTCATTTGGCGTGCCTTTAATTTGGAGACGAGGATCTGTATGATCCGAATAAATATGAAAAAGTTGACCTGGAATAAAAAAACAAAATGAACATCAAACCACCCAATATTAGCTTTATTGACGCCAACAAGAAAATGTAACAATCTGACATCTAAAAAGGATATATATCCTAATAGGTCTCTTCTGCGGCATTTCAGTATTATATGAGAAAGGGAAACAAGGATAACTGCTACTGTTGAAGTAGGGTGAGTATGTGAGAATTCCACAATAATGTGAAAAGCTAAAGTTTGAGTTCCAAAGTCAGACTGCAGCATGTTAGGGGTATTAAGTGCAAAGTCCAGGTGACAGAGTGCAGCTGCATGCCATATTACGTATGAATTACTCCTTTTATTTATTTAACCTTTATTTTGACAGGGAGTCATGCTGAGACCAAGGCCTCTTTTACAGACGAGCCGTGTAATTACAAAAATATACACATTTGTACAATACGGAAGGTGAAACAGAAATGCAAAACACAGTAATTGTCTAACATTAGTGATTATGTCAAACCATGTTAGGCATTTTGTCCTGAGGGGAAATTCAAGAGTTGTGGCACAAATGGCAAGTCATATGTGAATCCTCACCTCTTCTGGCATGTTGCTTCTGATGCAAAATACCACAGAAAAAAAGTATATTCTCTTCCTCGCGGACTTTTACTGAGAGATGCTAATTAAACACTCTCAAGATAAGGTGGATTCAAGCTTCAAGACCGTGTTAAGCATAAATATTAAAAGTCTAGGTCCTTATTCCTAAGTGTTACTAAGAAAAGAAACCAGGTGACATTCATTTTTATCTCTTCTGGGTTAATGAGTCATCCATTCATTTTAAGGCACAAATGCATTCCGGAAACCAAAACATGCACCAGTCAGCTTTCACGTTCGCACAATTTCCCCAGGTTTGTCACGGTCTGCTAACTTCAAAGAGATAAAACTGCAGGGGGGGAGGGGCGTTGACGAATGACTCACCCATAGGCCCCCATTGCTTTAGGGTCGCACAACACAGTCGACACGCACATCAACACACACTCACCAGAATGGCCAGGAGGATGGGTGTGCGGATGATCCACCAGTACGCCATGTTCTCGTTGATCTCCCAGCACCTGGGAGGAGGTGAGTCACAATCTCTTAGTTGTAATTTTGTTTTTAGTAACAGATGAGGAGGAAATAAAACGGAATGGAAATGAGAGTGACTCACCGTGTGTTTTCATACAGGTACCGAACTATAATCCAGGGGACCACAAATAACACTGGGGTTCCTACACACAGTGTCATAAACCCATACATTACTGTCAGGAAACAGCATTTATATCATTTATCATATGTGTGTGTGTGTCCATCTGTATGTGTGAGTGTGTGTATGTATCTACCCCAGCCGATGAAGAGGTATCCACAGAAGTAGCTGTTCTCAGAGAAGACCATGAGCACCAGCAGGTTGTGAAGGTACAGTCCTTCCACCAGCAGCCAGTAGTAGTTAGCCCCCACACAGTACTGCATCAGCACCTGGGCCACACGGCAGCCAGAGAGAGCCTGGGGGCAAAGGTCAGGGGAAGAGGTCAAGGATGGCTGTCCAAAGTACGAGTGATGAATTGAGTCTGTAAACTGTGTGAGTGTGTGTTTCTATAACCTGCATTAGTGTGTATAGCCTTTAGTTCCCGACCTGATCACTGAGGACATTGGACACGTCTCTGTTGTCTCTGAACTCGGGGGTGTCCCTGGTGAGAACAGCATCTCTGGTGAGGATGGATATGGCTCGCAGGATGAAGGACGCAAACAGATTGGTGTGGATATAGTTCCTGGTGCACCTTAGTTTCCTAGGGTACAACACTTGACATTTAGAATACTGTATCCCAAAATTCTTTCCAGCATCATGTATATGTCATATACAGATGTAGGATCTTAATTTGATCACTCTTTTGTTACTGAGAATTTTCCTGCACAGCAGGAAATGCAAACTTGTAGTGTATCCAAGGTTCTAAAGTTTGTCATTTACACTTTAAAATGTCAGAATTTGCAGTAACAAAAAATATCCATTCATTATAATCCACATAATAATTAAAATGTCCTGTTGCTGCAGGGTTATTTCCCTACTACTGTATGATTGACATATTCCTAATTCACATCAGAATACTAGAAGTGAAGCCATTGCCTTGTCCAAACAGTCCCATAGAGTCAAATCCTGCCATATAAAGATGTACTGTATGCTGTTTACGACTGTGGTCAGAGCCAGTATTTACCTGAAGATGAGCAGTATGACAAGGGCCAGGGAAAGGCTGGCCAGGGACAGAGAGTAGCCCACAGTGTACATCACCCGGAAGTAGGCCAAGATCACCATCTGGTTCTCCTGTGGACACACAAAGACCTGCACTCAAATCCCAAGTAGATGAGGGAACAACATGACCCTGTTTTCATCCTATAACTCTCTGACTCTCTTATGGATGTGCTGTACTGAACAAATGCCCTGTCCTTTTAGTAGAGTGCAAACAGAGACACAGATACAGACGAAGCAGATGCACTGACTGCAAGAAGTCCTCTTGTCTTGATGCCTACTATGCCTCGGAAAATGCTCATGAACGCTTTAATGACGCTCAGTACACTAATAAGCTCCTGTTGAAAATATGTGACACTCCATTATTGTATACTCTAAGTATATGAATCTCACAGATTAGAACATGTGAGTGTAACTGGTGTCAAACAATGGTGAAGTGGAGCGTAAAAACGCACATTTACCCACCTATCATGGAAAAATGCATTGGAAACATAGGGAGCGTTGTTTTATTCACTACGAATGGCCGTGAACGGTGATAAACGTTTGCCCACCTATTTTTCTCATCATCAGAAAGTCTGGCTGCAGACTGGAGTACATTTCAGTTGTGGGTCCAATGAGGCAAAGCAGCGTTGCGTCATCGGTTGCCAGCAACAACATAACCCCTAGGTGACGGCTGTCTCCCTCTTCATAAAGAAAGGACTGTGTGTCTTTCAGCGCTCACCCCCGTAGCCCTGTCAGATCTATAACCCTGTATGTAATACCGACTAAGTAATGAGATATTTTATATTTACGCAGTAAACGGGCCATTCATTACTGAGCTCGTAATGGAGTGCGGCAGTAGATGTGAAATTAAGAGAGGGTAAGGAGGACACGAGTTGAGCATGCTGATGGGGATGAGTGGACGTCAACATTAGGGCACAGCGACGGCTGCTGCTGCTGCTAGCCCACCTCAACATTCATAAGCAATCAGAGCACTCTGGCATTATCGTAAAAGAATGGCCATTCTGGTAATTGCGTTTCTATGTCCCCTACAGGTGGAACCCCATTGGAGTACCTACTCTATTAATCCTTGCTTTTTGAATGGCTATATATTAGTTTACCTCTCAAAACATCTGTCAGTACTTGGTGGGTCTCCTAAGACTATTGGTGTAGTTTTCTAAAAGTCACATTCAGTCATTAAAAGCATGAATCCTTTGAAAGTCTTCTGTCCTACTCTTAGCCATGCATGTTATTATGTGCTCTGAGAGGAGGGTCTACTTCAGGAATGGTGCATGATGGGTATTACCTGTGCCACCTGCTGGTTATTGTCTGCGTTGCACTGGGAGTGGTCCCTCCAGGTGCTACTGGTGTTGTTAACGGCCCACTGGCCATCAGGCCCACACTCCCGCAACACATATCCATTACGAACTGCACAGACACGGGGAGGGAGAGATAAAGGAAGAAGGCAAACAGATGAGACAAATTCAATTTTGCACATAGACATTAAAACCAGCAGATATTGATAGCGCTGACACGTATTCCCGATGGCGCATGAAGCCGGAACTATTTGAATGTTAAGCACGCCATATCGCTGAATGGGTCTGAATGGCACCACAAAATTGTTAAGGATCATGTTGAAAGTGGCAATAACTAGCAAAGGATCATGGTAAATGCAGTCGCTTTTATCCTGACTGAGCGTTGACCGGGAGCCTCCTAATAGCCTCCCGGCCCGTGAAGGGTCTGTGTCAGCACACGGTCCTGTGTGACGACAAATGTAGTAGTCAGAATGGATCACAATTTAATTTAATATCTCGATTTGTAGTGGACTAAAATTATTCACAGTGGGGATCGAACATAATCATAATAAACAAATTTTAGAGGCCAAAATAGTTTTTTGCTGGGTCCGTTCTGTCGATTGTAATTTACATAGGCTTTTTAGGGCAGACCAGGGGCCTCATTTATAAACCATGTGTATGTACAAAATATAGCCCAAAATGTGCGTGCGCCAGTTTTCACGCAAAAGTTGGTATTTACTTCAAAAAAATACTTGACATGAGAATGTGTTCACTTTCCCGCAAACTTTAGAACATGCAAAAGCACATCTGCTAGTGGTTTGAGATATTGTATGGCAAGCTGGCAAGTAAGTATTTTGTGCAAATGGGGGATATGATGAAAAGTTTACTCATAAAAAAATAAAATCAGGAAAACATATTAACAAGAATGCAACATTTTCCATTAGTTAGAAGGGGGCGAAAATCTATGTTAGATTTGTTTGGTCAAAAACAATTTGACATAGGAATCTTATCATTTGACGTAGAAATGTCTTTCCTATTTTCATAACTATTGCAGAATATATTCCTCACTTTTCTGTCCGTGATGAGTTCATATTCCCGAAGGAGCCATACAACAATTACCATGTGCATCTCTCGTTTAATTGGACCTAGTAGCCATGTAAAGAGGCTATATGTATTTCAGGATTTGCAATAGCATAGGCAGCGCAGTTTATAATACAGAATTTAGTCTGCAGTCGAATTTAACAGCCGATCGTTTACATTGTAGGTCTACAGTATGAATCAAGTTTCACATTTTAATTGTCACTTGCACAAATACAGTGAAATGCCTTTCTTGAATGCTCTTTCCCAACAATACAGTAATGAAAATCAGTATTACTATAATAAATAAAAAAGCCAAATAGAACTAAAGTACACGAGAAATAGAGCTGTAAGTACTATCATTTTTTAAAAATGTAGCAGCCCTACAATGTTTCAGAATGCGCGGGCAGTCCATCGTATTTAGGTTGGGGGAAAAGTCTATATAAAATTGAATTCAAACGTTCTGCTGGCAGGTCCATGACAATTTGCCATTGTTTTCACGTTCAGAAACAGACACAGTCCTGTTCCAGACACATCATAAATCACTGCTAAAGATGAAAACATTTTGCCAACACAGTAAATAGGCTGGTAACTTATGTAAAATATTTGACAGGGTAAGGTTACAGTATTGCTGTGCGATAGGAGCGCGACATCATTGCTTATTTAATCTCAGAGTCTATACCAAGGCAGGACAACCAAAAACCCAATAATCTTTTGATAAACTATTAAACAACAACGTGTCTCTTGTATGCCATGGCGTAATTCCAATAGTTCCAAATTGTACAGCAAATAAAGGGCGTTATTGTCACCATAAAAGGTGAAGCGTTTTCCAGGCAAATGTTTAATGCTCGTTCACGTATCCACAGTTTTACGACAGGGCTGATTTATAATGGGAAATATGCATACACATATGGCGTGCGTCAAGTTTATAAATCTCAATATATTTGTACGTGCGCAGACTTCCAGAAATGGAGCACGGTTATAAATAAGGCCCCAGCCCCCCCTACACAGTAGCCGACGAGCAGAGCATGTGATTTCACGCACCAGACCAGACACTGGGGGCCTGATTCTGAACGGCTTTAGATAGAAACGTTGTTAGCATTAACCTCCTAGCTAGAAGTTGGATGAAACAGAATCTCATTTCTTCTACCAAACCATAAAGCACTAACCAATGCCACACCAGTACCTTGGTTGTACCAGGGGAGGTACCACGGGCAGGGCACTTTAACGGTGGTGTTGGGGATGCCCTCCGGCCAGCAGGCGTACATGTCAAACATGCGGCTGCAGAATAAGCCTGGGGGTAGAAGTAAGTATATAAGCAGTAAGCAGACCCTGAATGGTACTGAATGGTACTTATCCTAAGAATTGGGTAGATTCTGTGGATGAAGCTCCTGGTGTTTTTTTATAACTGTGAAGCCAAAGGCATATTTCCACTGTCTACCCAATAACGTTTTAGATGTTATTCTATTCTATTAGTTAACCCACAATCAGGTGTGCCTGATTAGGACATAGGACAGGTCTTTGAGTCTTACCTGGGGGTGTGGGGTCCGTGCTCATTCTCAGCAGGCACTCGCTCCTGTATTTGTTCCATTCCTCCACTGTGTGCTTCACCGACTTTGTTGACACATGCTGCAAGACACAAATCACAGGATGGAGGGTCAGGGGTCAACCCCAGCGGGCTCATCTGGGTAAGCCCCACAAAATCTAACTGTAGTGGGCCTGACTGGGTGTAAAATCTGACTGGATATAAAACACAAATTCCTTGGCTTACTGTAGTGGTGTAACTTAAGTTCTCCATAAAAGCTGACACACCCACTAAACCAGCTGCATCGATTGAGGATGCAAAGCACATTACACTGGCACTGCTGTTCGGATCAGCTTCCCAGCACTCTGATTGTGTTCTATATAGCACACTGAGACCATTATGAACCGCAGTGATTCAGAACGGTGAATCATCTTCGCATGACTTACATTTCATAACAGCTCCTAAGGATAATCCAACAAACTAACGACGGCAGCGGCTAATGACCTGACACACTTCTATGGATGGATTGAAGTTGAAAAGTAATGTTAAGTACAATCACTACTGCCGTAATGAGCAGAAACAAAGTTAAAAGTGCCTACCACAGTTCTGCACAGGACAGACAGGATGAGGAGGAGGATGGCAGGGGTCTTCATCACTTAAAGGAGTGCCAGCGCGGAGGGCCACTCATCATCTCAGGGCTACTGGGTGTTGTTCACCCAGGGGGCCCAGAAACAGGCCATGCCTCAGACCTCCACACCATAGCCCGCACCCTGCAAAAGAACACACACAATCAGTTAGACCTACGGCATACAGTACAGAGCAATCGCACAATATGGGTTTGGGTTACAGTCCTTATCACCGATTACGCTAAAACAAGCTTGTGGTCCACAATGGGCATAGGATTTGGCATTTGATTTGTGGGAAGGAAGTCAAAACGTTGGCCAATTAGACCATGTAGCTGATTAGAGCACTAGAGGTTTCAGCCCACTATTTCCCAATGACATTGACAACAAGACACCCATTTTGTTGCTACTGTAGTGTAGGCTAATTACGGGCTTTCTCTGTGAGCATGACACTCCTGGGGACACTTCGTTACTTGGGACTGGATTGGAGACAATGGCATGCGTTACTAGACAAATGGCAGCACAATTTGAGCATCGACGTCGTGTCCACACCCACGTCTCCCAAAAACTTCTCAATGAAATCTAACCAGAGTGCTATCTGACAATCTGATGGGAGAGCCAATCGTTGTAATGTTGTGAACATCTACATAAAGAAGCCCAGAGACATGTACTGTATTTAGAGAGGACATTGAGATTTCTGCATTGTGATGCATTTGCATGACACTACAACATTCTATGGCAGCCATGTTTGCCAACCATTGACATTACATGGGGAATATTTAAACAAGTAAGGGATAATTAACACGGGGCTACTGAAGTAGCTAACAAGTTTAATAGATACTGTATCTACAGTAGGTGCCTTGGTAACCATACATACAGACTTGCTAGTTTCGCTAACCAAACCATCAGTCCTAACTTGCTATTATACACCGTATACCGTGCGTTATAGGAAAATAATCCACACTCTGGAATGCCCTTCAAGCTAATCAGAAACGAGTATTCAACAATGCCATGGTATAATGCTATATAACTGAATATCTCAAATGAAAACAATATTCAAAATTCAAAAAGTTGGCCTAACTCTCTAAATATAGCTGTGAAGAAGCCGCGTGCCTGTATCCAGAGACAAAGTGTTCTGTTAAATCATGTATGACCAGGTTGCGGTCAATTATTAATAGTTTTGTGTGTGTGTGTGTGGGGGGGTGTTGTGCTAAACAGTGTAGACAACTGCGTGATTTCTCTTTAAAAAAATACAAACGCTGAACATAACATATTGTTCCCATTGTCCCTGCTATGTTACTTAAAGAGCTGGAACACATTGGTCTATACAGCAACTCCCTCAATGTACATACTGTACTGTGATAGCATCATTGTTTGTCCTTTTGGGGCCTTTCTTCATGCACGCAGAGGATCCAATTAAAGTGCTGTAATCTAATCAACTAATCTAATCAATTTATTTTCCTTTATGACGGGTCATTTTTTTCTGCACAAGTAATTTGGAAATTTGTATGCATTAACATCAGTCACATTGACAAGAATGAATTCTATTTTTTCTTGTGCTAATGCTCTCATGATTTGAAAAACGTTCTAAGCCTACAAAAATAACCCCAACTGTGTACATTTATCGAACATGACATGTTTTAAGTTTTAGGCCAGAAAAGAGTTGAGGGATAGTTGCACTGTATCCTGCTTTCAATCTCAATAGCTTATTTTTCTTTTCAGGGGCCAATTCCCAGCAGGTGTCTCTATTTTCTCCCTCTATACAAAAGAATCCAGTAGGTCTGCAGTCAAACACTTGTATCATACACACAACATCAAGAGTAGCTACTCAAAAGACAGATTGTGATCCAAAGTACACTGTCTGGACTTTATTCCTTCGCAAACTATGAGCAGCCATTTCAAAACACCCTGAAAAGCTTCGACTTCACTCCAGAAAAACGCTCTGAAAATAACAATTATCGCTCATCGTTCCCTTATGCCATAGTTTGCACATCTCAATTGTCAGTAGAAACCACATTTGTTTAAGCAAGTCAGCCATATCAGCTATGTTTTTTAAAAAGGCAGTAAACAAGGCTGAATGAATTGTTTCGCTGCCAGACAAGGCTCCGCTGATTACCAGGTGAAGAGGTGGGAGGGATTCACTCCATGGTGCAGAAAAGAAAGCTCTGCTGTTGGGACAGCTTTATGTAGGAGGTAACAGTTTGTGGGCACCGCTTGTCGCCGTTATAGTGCAATTCATGTATTGTTTAGTGTTGTGTTGTGGCTTTGCTGGCAAGCATCTAAAACATTTATTTTGAGTTTGCCCCACCAAGATTTACATGATAAAATTGCCACTGGTAACATATGAGGAAATTATCGCACATCTGCTGGGTGACAGCCTGCTCGTTATGTGGTGGGGGATATTTGCACGTTAATGAATCCTAATTAAAACCCAACTCGCTAGTGAGGCCTCGGGCAATTCCAGTGTACCACGGTGAACAAAAAAACAAAACTTTTTATGAGAGTTTACATTCTGCCAGAATATTCCGGATTGAATTATCTCATTATTGGAATTGGTCTCAAAACATCCAGGGCATTCTACCGTTGAAGCTGCTGAAGTTTTAGGCAAACAATTACAGCATTGTCATCTCAAAAATACATGTTTTCTGTGGGGTCTCAGTGGAATGTACAGCTACAGTATGCACCTAGACTGTAGCTATACAAAGAGCTAGCCTACACATGTATACTCTGCAAAGAAAGTGAAAAGATAATTGAAATCCAGGCATGAGATGGGAGTGATAATAACCTGCCTCAATGCCAGTCATACCTGGCAGGAAACCACTCAAACTCGAACCCATCTGACGCCAGAGTGTAGACGGGTAAGAGGCAGCATCATGAGACAACCTGGGCTGCCATAACAGGTTTGGACAACGTTTATGAGACGTGAGCAATAGGGAGAAAGCCAACATAGCAAGGATGACTCACTCTATGTCAAGAAAGGAATTCCTTCTCAAAAACCAAGCAACGGTACAGACACTCATGGTGACATGTGCTTTTCAAAAAGTGATAGAATCTAGAGAATTTTACATCATTAGTGGCATGATTATCATGTGTCTTTTCATGAGGTGTTATACGCTTGCAATGTTTTGACATATCTGGGTAGTTTTAACCATCCCTGTACTGTGTCGACAGTGACAAGTCTGGCCTATTGAAGGAACACATATACGCTTCCATCCACCAGATGAAGTGATGAGTGAAATGTCCTCCGTTTAACATTTACATTTTTACATTTAAGTCATTTAGCAGACGCTCTTATCCAGAGCGACTTACAAATTGGTGCTTTCACCTTATGACATCCAGTGGAACAGCCACTTTACAATAGTGCATCTAGGTCTTTTAAGGGGGGTGAGAAGGATTACTTTATCCTATCCTAGGTATTCCTTAAAGAGGTGGGGTTTCAGGTGTCTCCGGAAGGTGGTGATTGACTCCGCTGTCCTGGCGTCATGAGGGAGTTTGTTCCACCATTGGGGGCCAGAGCAGCGAACAGTTTTGACTGGGCTGAGCGGGAACTGTACTTCCTCAGTGGTAGGGAGGCGAGCAGGCCAGAGGTGGATGAACGCAGTGCCCTTGTTTGGGTGTAGGGCCTGATCAGAGCCTGGAGGTACTGAGGTGCCGTTCCCCTCACAGCTCCGTAGGCAAGCACCATGGTCTTGTAGCGGATGCGAGCTTCAACTGGAAGCCAGTGGAGAGAGCGGAGGAGCGGGGTGACGTGAGAGAACTTGGGAAGGTTGAACACCAGACGGGCTGCGGCGTTCTGGATGAGTTGTAGGGGTTTAATGGCACAGGCAGGGAGCCCAGCCAACAGCGAGTTGCAGTAATCCAGACGGGAGATGACAAGTGCCTGGATTAGGACCTGCGCCGCTTCCTGTGTGAGGCAGGGTCGTACTCTGCGGATGTTGTAGAGCATGAACCTACAGGAAGGTTCCTTCAAACATTGGCTCAGGTTTTCCCTGACGACACGCTTTGAAGGAGACAACGGATCCTATTCCTGTGTCTTTGGCAAACCTCTGTCAACCCTGCTTTAGCCAGGTGCAATGATAAAAGGCTTAGACTACAACGCAACAAAAATAATCTGCAAAGGCTGTTGTGAAACATCTGACTTACCTTATAGAGATCCAAAGCTCTGACTGACAGTTCACTGCAAAGAGTGAATCATGCACTCAGTGATTTCGAATCTGGTGGGAAATATTACATCAGAATTGAGCAATTTTCAGGGATAGTTGTTACAAATGTTATTTTTAAACCCAAATGACATCTTCATGACATATTTGAGGGAAAACACACAGGGCGTCTATGACTAGATCCATTAGAGGAAAATTGAAAAAAGAATATTGCTTTGGGGCAGAATGGCGCTTCGCCTGGAATCAAATAGACACAAGCAGGTGAAGAGATGTTGAAGAAAGCCATAAAATGGGACTGTCAGGTGGAGTAATAGTCACCAATGACAGCCTGGAAATTTGGCTGATATAGTGTCTATAGTGCACAGATCTAGACGGTTATTTATTTATTGTATTTCAGGTCTACTTACCATGGCAATGACCTCATGTATCAATGCCAGCCTGGTGATATAGAGTAGAGTCACAGTCTTTTGAGAATGAAAACAAGGGAAACCCAAGGTATAAGGATAGCTGGTCAGTTGTGTTATCTAAACTGCGCTATAGTTTTTCAGTTTTTCTTTTCCCTATTTCCCAAAGTTTCTACAATAGAGTTAATATTGTGTCCATGGAAGCTGGCATCTTTCACAGACAGTAAAAGGAAGCACATGAACCAGGGGTTGGTTGCGTATAACTTGCAGTAGAGGGACTGTCTCTTACCAGTGCTGTCACCGTTTTTTTGTCCTCAAAGGCAGATATGCTTTTAAAACAGAGTGGATGGCGTGTGACCCTCTCCATCATGGTCAAACGGGAAACGGTTTGGGCAGGAGGTGTAAGAGGATCAGAGCTAGGCTACTGGGTCTCCTTAACACCAGGGCTATTTCAGGCCAGTCCAGTGGCCCTTGTGGCCCCTCCAACTCGTTGTCTGTGACTAAGGTAATAACACTAACCAAGGTCTGGAAGCACGGCAGCTTCAAACGGGGGAAAGATTAGAACTGGAGATTTGAGCTTGTGTGCATAACTAGGGGAAAGATGGGTGGGACCTGATCCGATCGGTTTCAGACACACAGAGGCCGTCTAGCTACGGCAAGCTGGTGCAAGCCAGCACAACCCACTGCTCCCTTTACACTGCTGTAGACACAGGAAGCGGGGAATAATGAAACCTTCTCTATGCATTAGCACTTTGACATGTAGCCAGCATATTTCAAAAAATGAAATGTGTGGTGCATGGATGATGGAATCTACAGCGATAAAACGGATGACTGCCTTTTCAAATTCAGATTCAGTACTATAGCCTGCAAGGGCAGAGGAGAGGAATTGTTGTTGAATTCCTGCTGCTGTAGTATCGCTGAGGCAGATCAGAGCTCTGATGAGCAGTGGAAGGTTACAAGAAGCTGCGGACACGTTGGCCCCTCTCCCTGTGTGACATCCATTTTCCAATCATCTTGTTGTGTAGAAGAGGGGAGGGAGGGCTTGGGGGGATCCACATAGTAACCACTGAATGATTTTTACTTCAGAGAGAGAGCTGTCATTTCCACATGGCACTGTTTATGCACAGATACTGGTATACTGTATGGCAAAGTACACAAATATGGGCAAAGACATGCATGCAGATATGCACAGGCACGCCAGCCAGCACACGCACGCACCCACCCACACAATAAAGATAAAACACAGTGTCTGACACCTCATAATTTTGGCCAGGTGTTTTGGGGCACTTTTGAGGCATTGTGCTTTTATTTGGTATTTCCAGCATTGTCCACTAGTGTTGCTGCAGGTAGGAAATGCTAGGAAACATTCAGTAACGGTTAAAGTCTTGGCATGATAGTTACTGGACCTGGGTTCGAGTCCCGGTCGGGGCTACCCCTGGAATTTGCTCCAATATACTTGCATGGTTGGTTTCATTGACTCTCCACTTTAACTGCCCCAAATTGACCTATTTTTTAGCAACATCTTCTGAGTCCATTGGAGAGGATCAGCTTGAGCAAATTGAGAAGTAGAATCACTGATCTACAAATAGTATTCCCTGCAAAATAATAGGTTACGCGCGATTAAGATTCGCAGAGCTACGCCTCCCCTGGCTTAGGCAATCCCCCCAACAGACACGTACAACCAGACATTGATTAACTGATTGTGTCAATTACAGAACGTTTCCTAGGATTTCTTACCTGCAGCAACACTAGTGTCAAGAAGCAGTGCAGTTTGGCAGGGTTGTGTTTCGGAGGATGCATGGCTCTTGACCATCGCCTCTCCTGAGTCCGTACGGGAGTTGCAGTGATGGGACAAGACTGTAATTACCAATTGGATATCGCAAAAGGTGTAAGTAAACATCTTGGCCCTAATTATGAGATGTTAAATATTGTGTTTTATCATTATTGTGTGTATGCATATATAATAGATTGAGGCTACTTCATATTATTTTCCTGATAAATCATGATACAACCCAATGCCAAAGAGGAAAGGGTGATTCAATTACAATACCAACCACACAGGAGGAGCATTGATGGCAAGACACCAGAGGTTGTAGGTCTACAGAGCACCGGACACAGGTTCCTCTCTGTCTTCTTTTATAAAACATATAAAACACACAAAGTTCACCAGGGCTGATAACATTCCAAGAGAATGTATACAAAGAATTGTGGAGGACGGGCTCATGGTAACGGAATTAGTGGGACGGTATCAAATACATCAAACACATGGTTTCCATGTGTTTGATGCCATTCCATTTTCTCCATTGCAGACATTATTATGAGCCGTCCTCCCCTCAGCAGTCTACACTGGTATGGATGAAAGAGAACTTCCTCCAGATGAACAGTAGCAAGACTGAGGTTATGCTTATTGGGACACCCAAGCAGGTCACCAGTGCTGGAAACATCTGCCCTACAATCAGCGGCCAGGCCATCCACCTGTCCTCTGTCATCTCCAACTTAGAAGTCAAGTTTGATCCTTCTCTGTCTCTGCTGACATAAAACAAATAGGTAAACCATAATTTTTCCATCTTAAAAATATTGCCTGGGTTATACCATCACTCTTCCAGCCATATGCAGAGAAACTCTTCACAACTTCATCTTCGCTCGGATCGACTACGTCAATGTGCGGTTTGGGGGCCTCCAAGCCAAATCACTACAGAGGCTCCAACTAATCCAGATGAGTACTGCCACGGTCCTGACCAGGACCAAGAAGTCAGACCACATCACCCCAATCCTAGCCCAACTCCACCGGTTACCGGTCAACTACAGGACCGACTATAAAATCCTCATGCTTGCATTTAAAGCCTTGATGGATTGAGCCCCATCTACATCAGCGACCTCATCTCAATCAGCGAAAGACCTCGTACTCTTCACTCCAGCCACTTTCAAGTCCCCAAGACACGTCTCCAAACTATTGGGGACCAAGACTTCTGCTCACTTGCCCCTTTTAAAACAGGCCTTAAACCCACTTTAAAACTCACTTCTCCAGACTATTTTTTACAGTCCTGATCTAAAGTCTATTTAGCACTAGCACGCTCTCTATTTTACCTGCCTTGATTCTAAATGTGTTGAGAACTTTGTAATTAAAAGCTCTATACAAATTAAATGTATTATTATTATGCACGCACGCAAGCACACACACACACACACACGCTTGTCACCACCCCACCAGGTGTCTCCCATCTCCCCTTATTATCCCCTGTGTATTTATACATGTGTTCTCTGTTTGTCTGTTGCCAGTTTGTTTTGTTCGTAGAACCTACCAGCATTTTTACCCTTGCTCCTGTTTTTTGGTTTTTCCCAGCTTTGACCCTTCTGCCTGTGCTGACCCTGAGCCTGCCTGCTTGCCGTCCTGTACCTTTGCCCCATTACTCTGCTTTACCGGCCTCTGCCTGACCTGACCCTGAGCCTGCCTGCCGTCCTGTACCTTTGCCCCTGTTGTTGTAATAAACATTGTTACTTTGACACAGTCTGCATCTGGGTCTTACCTTGAAATGTGATAATGATAAAACAAACAATAGCAATGTCTGACATCTCATAACAGATAGGTTACATTAGGATCTTTCCCTGATAAATCATGAGGCAACCACAATGACAAAAGAGGAAGGCATCATTAAATTCCCAGGTTTATTTTTCTCTGTCCTGAAGGCTTGATGATAGGCAGATGTTTCCTCATAAGTGGGCCTTAGTCCTTTTAATTAGTACTCAAACACATGACGTGACAGCCATGACTTGGCAAGACAGTTAACCAATCATTAAGCAGACATTCCCTGGGAGTAACTTAGGCTGTAGAAACCATAGATCAGTAAATTGAAAGGTGAAATATGGAGGACTGAGTAAACATAAGAAATGTTTCCCTATAAATGCAGTAGCCTACCTACTGTAAACAAAACAAACAGGACTTCACCTACTCTGTCAAGACCAAAGAAGAATCTAACATGAACAATTTGTGCGGCAAGGTAGTGAGAGAAACAGTACATTCATGCGAACTCTATAGCTTCTTAACACAAGCTTGGACTTCTGGAGCTTTGTGTGTTGCTTCACATCCCAATATCAACCTTAATAGGGTAAAGAGATTCAGATCTCATATTTGCACTAATACCTCAGATTCCCTCTCTACACGACACAGATAAGAAAATATCACGGCTGTTGAAGGAAGAACTGGACCCAGATGCGGCGTGGTGAGCGTACATACTTTTAATAGTAGATGCCGCCAACAATAAACAATACCAAAACCAAAACAAACTATGACGCTTAAGGCAATGTGCCATCAAACAAAGTTAACTTCCCACAAACACAGGTGGGAAAAAAGGGTACCTAAGTATGGTTCCCAATCAGAGACAACGATAGACAGCTGTCCCTGATTGAGAACCATACCCGGCCAAAACATAGAAATAGAAAATCATAGAAACACAAAACATAGAATGCCCACCCCAACTCACGCCCTGACCAAACCAAAATAGAGACATAAAAAGGATCTAAGGTCAGGGCGTGACAGAAAAGCTCTATGCGCTGTTTGCCTTCAGCCCGGCTGCAGCAGGGCTATGCCTTGGCACATCCTCAATATTTATTTATTTATTTATTTCAACTTTATTTAACCAGGTAGGCAAGTTGAAAACAAGTTCTCGTTTACAATTGCGACCTGGCCAAGATAAAGCAAAGCAGTTCGACACATACAACAACACAGATTTACACATGGAGTAAAACAAACATACAGTCAATAATACAGTAGAAAAATAAGTCTATATACAATGTGAGCAAGTGAGGTGAGATAAGGGACAAAAAAAGGTCATGGTGGCAAAGTAAATACAATATAGCAAGTAAAACACTGGAATGGTTGATTTGCAGTGGAAGAATGTGCAAAGTAGAGATAGAAATAATGGGGTGCAAAGGAACTAAATAAATAAATAAATAAATACAGTAGGGAAAGAGATAGTTGTTTGGGCAAAATTATAGATGGGCTATGTACAGGTGCAGTAATCTGTGAGCTGTTCTGACAGCTGGTGCTTAAAGCTAGTGAGGGAGATAAGTGTTTCCAGTTTCAGAGATTTTTGTAGTTCGTTCCAGTCATTGGCAGCAGAGAACTGGAAGGAGAGGCGGCCAAAGGAAGAATTGGTTTTGGGGGTGACCAGGGAGATATACCTGCTGGAGCATGTGCTACAGGTGGGTGCTGCTATGGTGATCAGCGAGCTGAGATAAGGGGGGACTTTACCTAGCAGGGTCTTGTAGATGACCTGGAGCCAGTGGGTTTGGCGACGAGTATGAAGCGAGCGCCAGCCAACAAGAGCGTACAGGTCGCAGTGGTGGGTAGTATATGGGGCTTTGGTGACAAAACGGATAGCACTGTGATAGACTGCATCCAATTGATTGAGTAGGGTATTGGAGGCTATTTTGTAAATTACATCGCCGAAGTTGAGGATTGGTAGGATGGTAAGTTTTACAAGGGTATGTTTGGCAGCATGAGTGAAGGATGCTTTGTTGAAAATAGGAAGCCAATTCTAGATTTAATTTTGGATTGGAGATGTTTGATGTGAGTCTGGAAGGAGAGTTCACAGTCTAACCACACACCTAGGTATTTGTAGTTGTCAACATATTCTAAGTCAGAGCCGTCCAGAGTAGTGATGTTGGACAGGCGGGCAGGTGCAGGCAGCGATCGGTCGAAGAGCATGCATTTAGTTTTACTTATATTTAAGAGCAATTGGAGGCCACGGAAGGAGAGTTGTATGGCATTGAAGCTCGCCTGGAGGTTTGTTATTGACACAGTATCCAAAGAAGGGCCAGAAGTATACAGAATGGTGTCGTCTGCGTAGAGGTGGATCAGAGACTCACCAGCAGCAAGAGCGACATCATTGACATATACAGAGAGAGTCGGTCCAAGAATTGAACCCTGTGGCACCCCCATAGAGACTGCAAGAGGCCCAGACAACAGACCCTCCGATTTGATACACTGAACTCTATCAGAGAAGTATTTGGTGAACCAGGCGAGGCAATCATTTGAGAAACCAAGACTGTCGAGTCTGTCGATGAGGATGTGGTGTTTGACAGAGTCGAATGCTTTTTTTTAAATAACCAGGCATCCTCTACTGACGGGATGAGATCAATATCCTTCCAGGATACCCCGGCCAGGTCAATTAGAAAGGCCTGCTCGCTGAAGTGTTTCACGGAGCGTTTGACATTGATGAGTGGAGGTCGTTTGACAACTGACCCATTACGGATGCAGGCAATGAGGCAGTGATCGCTGAGATCTTGGTTGAAAACAGCAGAGGTGTATTTAGAGGGCAAGTTGGTTAGGATGATATCTATGAGGGTGCCCGTGTTTACGGCTTTGGGGTGGTACCTGGTAGGTTCATTTATAATTTGTGTGAGATTGAGGGCATCAAGGTTAGATTGTAGGATTGCTGGGGTGTTAAGCATGTTCCAGTTTAGGTCGCCTAGCAGCACGAGCTCTGAAGATAGATGGGGGGAAATCAGTTCACCTATGGTGTCCAGCGCACAGCTGGGGGCAGAGGGTGGTCTATAGCAGGCGGCAACGGTGAGAGACTTGTTTTTAGAGATGTGGATTTTTAAAAGTAGAAGTTCAAATTGTTTGGGTACAGAACTGATAGTAGGACAGAACTCTGCAGGCTATCTTTGCAGTAGATTGCAACTCCGCCCCCTTTGACCGTTCTATCTTGTCTGAAAATGTTGTAGTTAGGGATTAACATTTCAGCATTTTTGGTGGTCTTCCTAAGCCAGGATTCAGACACGGCTAGAACATCCGGGTTGGCAGAGTGTGCTAAAGCAGTGAATAAAACAAACTTAGGGAGGAGGGTTCTAATGTTAACATGCATGAAACCAAGGCTATTACGGTTACAGAAGTCATCAAAAGAGAGCACCTGGGGAATAGGAGTGGAGCTAGGCACTGCAGGGCCTGGATTCACCTCTACATCACCAGAGGAACAGAGGAGGAGTAGGATAAGGGTACGGCTAAAAGCTAAGATAATTGGTGCTCTAGGACGTCTGGAACAGAGAGTAAAAGGAGGTTTCTGGGGGTGATAAAATAGCTTCAAGGTATAATGTACAGACAAAGGTATGGTAGGATGTGAATACAGTGGAGGTAAACCTAGGTATTGAGTGATAATGAGAGAGATATTGTCTCTAGAAACATCATTGAAACCAGATGATGTCATCGCATGTGTGGGTGGTGGAACTGAAAGGCTGCAGTGAAATAAGCCAGAACAGCAATGGGCAGAACATAGAAACATAAATAGAGGAGGATTAGAAACAAACGAAACCCCTCGGGCCATTTAGAAGTCTACCTAAGTTAGAGGGTGAAGGAAAAGAGGGGATAACTTTTTGTGGGGTTCCCATGTACTGTAGAAGTGCTAACAGAAAGACCTGCAACAATACCATTCCAGTTCAGGTATTCCCTTCAAATCGAGACGCGAACGTTCCATAGTGAATAACAGGAGTGGGTGTTTAAAGCGAGCTTTTCATTTTTTTTTGTTGTCTGTTGTCTTATTGTTTTTGTTGATGTCTATGCCGGGTGTTGCCTCAAAAGGTGGTCATCGATGCTTTATGTATGCTTATCTGACTGGAAGTTGGTGTTACTGGCCTTTATCCTGCCATGATCAACTTTCTGTACAACTTAGGGACTCCATAGACTTCAGCCAATTGATGCTGACCTCATTGACAAAATTGGATTTATTGGACCTGAGGGCTTGATCAGATCATGGGTATGACTGAATGAAAGGTTATACTGCATGCGTAATTTAAATTAGGAAAGTAATCAACTAACCACCCACAACCTGCTTGTCTTGTTTACTTGTATTTTCAAGACGGCAAACAATATAAAAAGGAAATCTCCCTTTGAGACTTTTCCCCGTCTTGATGTCGGTTTATAAACACTATTTATGTCGGAAAATCACAAACAGAATCATTGAAAAAAAGTTTGGAAGATCGTGGATAATATTCAAGGACAGATACATTTCATAATCTTCAAAAGTAGAAAACCTTGAACAAGCAAGCATTGACCATTCTCCCTAGATTTTATGTGTACATATTTTAATACAATCTATTAAATGAAATAAGAAATATTGGTATTTTGGCTCACTGTTAGCACAAATATGTCAGGACTCAGGACACAACAAGGCAGTGGAATAATGAAAATCTATTTCATCCGGGTGCCATAGGGCAATGCCACACACACACACACATACACACACTTTACTTTGTACTTCAGATAACACTATTTTATCTGCTCAAGACATCCATTTAGTGTCCGTCTACACTTAATCCGGGGGATTCTCTTCAAAGAAGTTGCAAGCCACTGATGTTTATTTACTTTTATTTCATTTATTTTCGACCACTTTTTCTCCTCAATTTCGTGATATCCAATTGGTAGTTACAGTCTTGTCCCATCGCTGCAACTCCTGTGCGGACTCGGGAGGGACAAAGGTCTCGAGAGCCATGCGTCCTGCGAAACACGACCCCACCAAGCTGCACTGCTTCTTGACACACTGCTCGTTTAACCCAGAAGCCAGCCGCACCAATGTGTCATCGGGAAACCTCTTATAGCTGGCGACCAAAATCAGCGTGCATGCGCCTGGCCGCCACAAGGAGTCGCTAGAGGGCGATGGGACAAGGACATCCCAGTCGGCCAAACCCTCCCCTAACCCGGACGACGCTAGGCCTGTTGTGCGCCGCCTCATGATCAAATCCGGATCGGTAGTGACGCCTCTAGCACTTGGGAGGCCCCAAGGCACTGATGTTTACCAAGCCAACCAAAGCATTACAGTAATGTACTCATGGACTCCTTGTAAAGTATAGGAGCTGTGACATATCCCAGCAACCAGATGCCCCTGCTGGTATGAAATTCCGTTGCTCTCTAAACCGTGAACCCCTTGGCACCACATTCATGGAGTGCCTGATGTCACAACCCTGTCATTCTGACAGGTGCGTGGGCCAGTACATTGACAGACACACAACACAACTGTTTGTGCCTCTAACAGAGGAGCACACAGAGCCATTAGGTGCCAGCCCAATTAACACTGACACCCCTGACAGAAAGAGCTCTCATTTTACATAACAGGACTCTTACTACAACTGGTGTCCGTGATCCTCTCTTTCAAAGAGAGGAAGACAGAGAGTGTGTTTGAGAGAGACAGGTATGGAGAGTCAGTATATGTGCATGTGATTTGCTCAGTTGATGTGTGTCTGTGTAGCCTGTGGTGATCTCTGTGAATATGAATGCATCAAGATGTCCAAGGACCGTAAAAATATGTGTATATGCAATGCATGTAACAACTTTCTGACAGCACCTGCTACCAAAGAAGAAGCAATGAGCCATGCTGAACTGTTACCCAGTGCTTTCTTCTCACATGTTCAAAAAGTAAAAGTACTATCCTCTTGCTTGCATGTTTTACCAGTAAGAGGCATTGGTAGTGAGGTGATTGTGTTTGGGGATGATGTTAAGGAGACAGCACTGGTCTAAAAAAATATGAACAGTACTCTATGTTACAGCATGACAATGGAAGCCAAGGTTTGTGTTGCATAAACCCCCTACCACTAACAGGAGGGTGGAGAGCGCAGGGTGAAAGAAAATATATGTAACACTCCATCAATACTGTCATTCAGACAAATCTGTGATTGCCTATCAGCGATGTACTGTATGGACACTTTACTCTGAACTAACATCTCTAAACATAAATCATAGTGATCATAACAACTAATCTAATCAAAATGATGCAAGTCAGTGCACAGTTCTCTTTTGTCAGGAATTCCTCGTTGTCTCTTGAAGAAGAATTCACCTGTAGATATGACTTCTTGCAGCTACTTGTTATAACAACTTGGATACCCAGTTTCGAACACATCACATAACTACATCTGTAATTAACTCACCTCTTTTTTTTACGAGGTCATGTGTTCAATAACACCTGAACTCACCTCAAACCTCAACAAACGAGCAATAATTTTATATGCTTTATATATGTTTTATATGCTTTTTCGTAAAACGCCCCGGAGGTTTCCGTTCTTTGTTGGTTCAAAGATCTTCTCCATATTCAACGCTTGTTCAACACGCCACACAAATAATTGTACAGTCTAGGACAGCAAATAGGTAAAACCACACGCGGGCCTCAAACCAAAGACATTTCAGCTTTTTGTCCAACCAATACATTTAAAACGGTTGACCAAGTGATAAAATGATACCAGACTAGCGCCTTCCAATCATTCTGCACTAGAGCTGTCAAGAGCAAAGTCATGGGTAGAGAGCGCTAGTTGTGCGCAAGGCACTGAGATGAAGCCTACCCGCAGCCGGCATGCAAAACCATGATTTGTTATCGCCGACGTATCAACTTTCGACCACTTATCATAATCTTGATGTAACAACAAGCCTACTGGCGTTTGAAAACGTGTCATTTTGAAAATGAAACAAAAATGTAACCATCCCATATCAGATAAATAGGCCTAATGGAAAGGAAAACGAAAAACCCTAATAAGAAAACGAATAACATGTAGCAATATAAAATATTAAGTGCAACATATACAATATAAAGTATACTCTAATAATATACATATCACTAGGCCTACTACTACTAATAATAATACGAATAATATAGCCTACAATTTATAATACATTTTCACTGTGATAATGATCAATATATTTTGTAATTAGGTCGAATATCAATTCCTCCAGGCAAGTCTCCTTTCTGATCATGTTAAATAGTATTGCATATGCCTGGACGCCTGAATTCCCCGAATTGTAATCATGTTACACATAATTGGGCAAATGATGCACAATTATTAGTAAGTGGCTTATGTGCCTCACACTGAGCTAAACCACTTTAAAAAATAACATTTTTAGATAACTCGTGCTCAAAAAGTATATCCCGCATTTCTTTATCAATGCAGACTACAAAGTTGCCAATGCAATAGAGACCATTAATAAATACTATCACTGAGATTAATACTGAAAGCAGAATCCTACCGTTCGGGGAATCATTTTTTTTCCAGTTAATTGTCTAGATCCCGTGCGCAAGTGAAATGGCTTTAAACGCCAAATACAGAGCGTATTTCAAAATTACAGGTTTGTAGCGGAATCCATAAAGTTTGTATGACAGAGGCGCCTCCACTGAGATACATGTGAAGCATAAAACCACTCTGCAAGGAATTGAACCAAATTAGCATCCGGTTCGCCCACTGTATGTCGACTGCGCTGTGAGCTCGGAAACACCAGCGAAACACTCTAAACACTTGGAAAACTATGTCTGTCGCTGACGCAGTCGAAACAATAACAAAGCATTTTCCTTTCCCCGCCACTGTTTCGGTAAAAGATGAAGCGATTTGCCTGTATAAATTTAAACACACTCAAATGCATAGACCGAGCTATGGATGCAAGGACTGACCATCCATGATATCAACATTATAGTTTTTAACCATGTTTTGAGGCCATACAGTGTTTGTTGACATATACTTTGTTTACAATCATTGAACAAACAAGCTTATAGTTTGGCTTCTGATGGGTTACAACAGTTGAACTAAACTAGTCTATATCATTCCCTTATAATACCATTAGTGGTACTTGATTTCCAACCCCCTTTGTTCAGGGACACATTATTCCATTTATGTTAGTCTTGTATGTGGAACTTATTCAGTTTATGTCTCAGTTGTTGAATCTTGTTATGTTCATACAAATATTTACACATGTTAAGTTTGCTGAAAATAAACGCAGTTGACAGTGAGTGGACGTTTATTTTTTTGCTGAGTTTATGTCTCTTAGATTTTAATACTGTATCACCCTTAGAGCAACATTTATTAAAGCTTGGTTATATTTATTAAAGCTTATTAAAGGGAGTTATTCAACTCTTTCCTATGCTAATTTATAATCTGCTCCCTGGACAAACACTATGACTGGAGTCATATCAGCTGTCAGCAGCACCAGCCTCAGCTGCACGAGTAACAAAACAAATCTTTGCCCCTTTAAACGTACAGCGATGGGTCTAAGAGTATTCATTTTCAAAGCAAAACAATTTGGAAACGACCAAAGTTTATCCGAGAATGACCCTGGATAAAGAATGTTTAGAGGTCAAAAGAGAAGAACACTGGACTATTTACTGCTTTGCTAAACCAACAATAATTCAATGAATATTAACTGTGTAAAATGTCCGTGCCAGAATCACACTGTTTGTTGAGCAACCTATTGTTTCGATGTTTGTTTGTGCTCTCATGCACACTTGTCCACACAAAGGTACTGTGACTGTTGATCCATCAAAACCTATATCTCTCCAATCCCACATGACTGCCCAAACTAGACCCAACACACCAGCAACAAACTGGATCAGGGTTACAATGGACAAGAGTGCAGGGTTCAATGTCAACCAGTTGGGAGACTTTCCTCACACTCCACCCTCACATTCTGGGACATACAGGGAGACCTTAGTGTACTGCTAAGGTATTGTATTCATTCTGAAGTTGGACCTCCACCCCTCATGGTAAAAAAGTGACTAATTTATCCATGAACCTGGCTTGTGAGCATGTTATACTAGCACACGATTGTTGTCATAACACTCCCAACTAGCAAAAGCTACCAATGTGTACTCTGAGTAATATGAGTGACACCCTCTCTTTATCAATGACATCATTCTCTATCCATCTGACTTATTGCCCTGTGTTCTGTCTAAAGCCCTCTACTAGGAAACATGCTTTGTGTGTGACCACCATTATCTCTGACAGCCATTATGTGTCTCAGCACACCTCTGGGAGGACACTGGCTGATTCCCTGATAAGCCGTATCTGCTGTTGTTTTTGAAGTGTGCTTCATTAAGTGATGGATTGCAGCTGCAGGTTCCAGCACCGCTTTGGGGCTTCAACGCTGATTGGGATGTATGGGAGAGAAAGGACCCCCAGGCAATTACGGTTAACCACCCTGCTAGCTTAGCCCACTGTTGATTCAATGGTTTGTTTTTCCTCATGGTGAAGAATGAAAGACTGAGCTTTGTTTCGTAAGCCATCATTCACCCTGAGCACGAGCCCATTCATCGTCAATAAACAGAACTGATGGGGACTCTCACTCACTCCCAAACAGATCATCCCCAGGGTCATCCCTAGAGGTGGGTTTGGGGGGGGCGGGCTGTTAAGTGGTAACTCCACTGTTTAATCTCCAGGCATATCGATCAAGGACTGTGTATGTGAAAATGTTCCAAGTAAGTTGTTGTAAACATGCTACAGTATATGTGTAAAACCATATATTTACAATATGAGAAATAAGAGCAGCATGGCTATATTGGGAGAGGAAAGGAGAGAGAAAACATTCTCAAAAAAACATTTTCATTGGTGGGGTGTGAGAATCAATGTTATGGATGGTACAACAGCAGCATGGCTTACTTCCCAAATCCTCGTTCAGCCACCATCTTTAGTTTCAAACAATAGCAACCTTGGGGTGTATCAGGATAAATAGAAACAAACCATTCTAGCAATCCTCAGCACCATGACCATCACAAGGCAAACAGATACTACAGTACCACATCCTGCAGCAGTACAAGGGAAAAGCCAGTCAACAGGAGTCAGACCTGATTTACAGAGCCTCATAAACATCTGAACATCACTCCAAGGGAACCGATACATCACAATTTAGAAGGTTCACCCAGGTCAGAAGAGAGCTGTCAAATTCTTACTTTACAGATTTAAGGAGAAAGGGAACGGGGAAAAGAAGGGAATATTGGTAGGTAGCTCGAGAGAAATAATGAGAGGATTACGATATTATGTACACAGAGAGTTGGATACTGTGACATCGAGTGGGTTATGCATGTAGAAGGAACAAGACCTGCAACAGCAGTCGGAGAGACTATGGTGACAAAGTCTCTGCCTAAACACACTGTAACAATGGCAGCCCACAGAAGCCCTCTAGGCACAATGCTCAAGTTCAAGCATTTCACAAGATCAAATCAAATCAAATTCTATTGGTCACATACACATGGTTAGCAGATGTTAATGCGAGTGTAGCGAAATGCTTGTGCTTCTAGTTCCGACAGTGCAGTAATATCTAACAAGTAATCTAACAAATTCACAATGACTACCTTATACACACAAATGTAAAGGGATGAATAAGAATATGTACATGTGGATGAGCGATGGCCGTGTGGCATAGGCAAGATGCAGTAGATGGTGTAGAATACAGTATATGCATATGAGATGAGTCATGTAGGATATGTAGACATGATCAAAGTGCTGTTATTTATAAAGTGACTAGTGATACCTTTATTAAATACATTACATTTATTAAACTGGCATGAGATTTGAGTCTGTATGTTGGCAGCAGCCACTCTATGTTAGGGATGGCTGTTTAACAGTCTGATGGAGTTGAGATAGAAGCTGTTTTTCACTCTCTCGGTCACAGCTTTGATGCACCTGTACTGACCTCGCCTTCTGGATGATATCGGTGTGAACAGGCAGTGGCTCGGGTGGTTGTTGTCCTTGATGATCTTTTTGGCCTTCCTGTGACATCAGGTGAAGTAGGTGTCCTGGAGGGCAGGTAGTTTGCCCCCTATTGATGCATTGTGCAGACCGCACTACCCTCTGGAGAGCCTTGCGGTTGTGGGCGAAGCAGTTGCCGTACCAGGCGGTGATACAGCCTGAGAGGAGGCTCTCGATTGTGCATCTGTAAAAGTTTGTGAGTGTTTTAAGTGACAAGCCAAATGTCTTCAGCCTCCTGAGGTTGAAGAGGCGCTGTTGCGCCTTCTTCACATCGCTGACTGTTGGATGGACCAGGAGGGTGTTATGGTGTTGAATTCTGAGCTGTATTAACAGCATTCTTACAGTACATAGGTATTCCTCTTGTCCAGATGGGATAGGGCAGTGTGCAGTGTGATGGCGATTGTGTCGTATGTGGACCTATTGGGGCGGTCAGCCATGTGGAGTGGGTCTAGGGTATCAGGTAGGGTGGAGGTGATATGATCCTTGACTCAAAGCACTTCATGATGACAGTGAGTGCTATGCTTCATGATGCTTCATGATGACAGTGAGTGCTATGGGGCGATAGTCATTTCGTTCAGTTACCTTAGCTTTCTTGGGAACATGAACAATTGGGGCCATCTTGAAGCATGTGGGGACAGCAGACTTGGATATGGAATGATTGAATATGTCCGTAAACACACAAGCCAGCTGGTCTGCGCATGCTCTGAGGACGTGGCTAGGGATGTTGTCTGGGCCGGCAGCCTTGCGAGGGTTAACACGTTTAAATGTTTTACTCACGTTGGCCATGGTAAAGGAGAGCCCACAGGCTTTGGTAAACCTCTCAGTGGCACTGTATTGTTCTCAAAGCGAGCAAATAAGTTGTTTAATTTGTCTGGGAGCAAGACGTCAGTGTTTGCGACGGGGCTGGGTTTCTTTTGTACTCCTTGATTGACTGTAGACCCTGCCACATACATCTTGTGTTTGAGCCATTGAATTGCGACTCTACTTTGTCTCTATACTGACGCTTTGCTTGTTTGATTGCCTTGAAGAGGGAATAGCTACACTGTTTGTATTTGGTCATGTTTCCAGTCGCCTCGCCATGATTAGAAGCGGTGGTCACACTTTCAGTTTTGTGCGAAAATTGCCATCAATCCACGGTTTCTGGTTAGGGAAGGTTTTAATAGTCACAGTGGGTACATCACCAATGAACTTGCTAATAAACTCGCTCACCGAGTCAGCGTATATGTTATTGTCTGAGGCTCCCCGGAACATAACCCAGTCCATGTGATCGAAGCAATCTTGAAGCCTGGAATCATATTGGTCAGACCAGCGTTGGATAGACCTGAGCATGGGTGTTTCCTGTTTTAGTTTCTGTCTATAGGCTGGGAGCAGCAAAATGTAGTCATGGTCAGATTTGCCGAAGGAAGGGCAGGGGAGGGCTTTGTATGATTTGCGGAAGTTAGAGTAGCAATGGCCCAGAATGCTACCAGCCCGTGTCGTGCATTCGATATACTGATAGAATTTGGAAAGTCTTGTTCTCAGATTAGCTTTGTTAAAATCCCCATGCAGCCTCAGGATATGTGGTTTCCAGTTTACCTAGAGTCCAGTGAAGTTCTTTCAGGGCCGTCAAGGTGTCTGCTTGGGGGGCATATACACGGCTGTGACGCTTGACCCTATCCCCTCCTCTCTTCTCCAGACCATCTCCGGTGACCTTCTCCCTTACCTCACCTCGCTCATCAACTCATCCCTGACCGCTGCTACGTCCCTCCCGTCTTCAAGAGAGCGAGAGTTGCACCCCTTCTGAAAAAACCTACACTCGATCCCTCCGATGTCAACAACTACAGACCAGTATCCCTTCTTTCTTTTCTCTCCAAAACTCTTGAACGTGCCGTCCTTGGCCAGCTCTCCCGCTATCTCTCTCAGAATGACCTTCTTGATCCAAATCAGTCAGGTTTCAAGACTAGTCATTCAACTGAGACTGCTCTTCTCTGTATCACGGAGGCGCTCCGCACTGCTAAAGCTAACTCTCTCTCCTCTGCTCTCATCCTTCTAGACCTATCGGCTGCCTTCGATACTTGAACCATCAGATCCTCCTCTCCACCCTCTCCGAGTTGGGCATCTCCGGCGCGGCCCACGCTGGATTGCGTCCTACCTGACAGGTCGCTCCTACCAGGTGGCGTGGCGAGAATCCGTCTCCTCACACGTGCTCTCACCACTGGTGTCCCCCAGGGCTCTGTTCTAGGCCCTCTCCTATTCTCGCTATACACCAAGTCACTTGGCTCTGTCATAACCTCACATGGTCTCTCCTATCATTGCTATGCAGACGACACACAATTAATCTTCTCCTTTCCCCTTCTGACGACCAGGTGGCGAATCGCATCTCTGCATGTCTGGCAGACATATCAGTGTGGATGACGGATCATCACCTCAAGCTGAACCTCGGCAAGACGGAGCTGCTCTTCCTCCCGGGGAAGGACTGCCCGTTCCATGATCTCGCCATCACGGTTGACAACTCCATTGTGTCCTCGTCCCAGAGCGCTAAGAACCTTGGCGTGATCCTGGACAACACCCTGTCGTTCTCTCAAATAACATCAAGGCGGTGGCCCGTTCCTGTAGGTTCATGCTCTACAACATCCGCAGAGTACGACCCTGCCTCACACAGGAAGCGGCGCAGGTCCTAATCCAGGCACTTGTCATCTCCTGTCTGGATTACTGCAACTCGCTGTTGGCTGGGCTCCCTGCCTGTGCCATTAAACCCCTACAACTCATCCAGAACGCCGCAGCCTGTCTGGTGTTCAACCTTCCCAAGTTCTCTCACGTCACCCCGCTCCTCCGCTCTCCACTGGCTTCCAGTTGAAGCTCGCATCCGCTACAAGACCATGGTGCTTGCCTACGGAGCTGTGAGGGGAACGGCACCTCAGTACCTCCAGGCTCTGATCAGGCCCTACACCCAAACAAGGGCACTGCGTTCATCCACCTCTGGCCTGCTCGCTCCCTACCACTGAGGAAGTACAGTTCCCGCTCAGCCCAGTCAAAACTGTTCGCTGCTCTGGCCCCCCAATGGTGGAACAAACTCCCTCACGACGCCAGGACAGCGGAGTCAATCACCACCTTCCGGAGACACCTGAAACCCCACCTCTTTAAGGAATACCTAGGATAGGATAAAGTAATCCTTCTCCCCCCCCCCTTAAAAGACCTAGATGCACTATTGTAAAGTGGCTGTTCCACTGGATGTCATAAGGTGAAAGCACCAATTTGTAAGTCGCTCTGGATAAGAGCGTCTGCTAAATGACTTAAATGTAATGTAAATGTGACTATAATTGAAGAGAATTCTCTTGGTAGATAATGCGGTCGGCATTTGATTGTAAGGAATTCTAGGTCAGGTGAACAAAAGGACTTGAGTTCCTGTATGTTGTTATGATCACACCATGAGCCGTTAATCATAAGGCATACACCCCCGCCCTTCTTATCAGAGAGTTGTTTGTTTCTGTCGGCGTGATGTGTGACTAAACCTGGTGGCTGTACCGACTCTGACAACATATCCTGAGTGAGCCAAGTTTCCATGAAACAGAGAATGTTACAATCTCTGATGTCTCTCTGGAAGGCAACTTGTGCCCTAATTTCGTCCACCTTGTTGTCTAGAGATTTGATATTGGTGAGTAATATGCTCAGAATCGGAGGATGGTGTTCTCTTCTTCTTAGTCTGACCAGTAGGCCGCTCCGCCTGCCTCTCCTGCGACGACCGCATTGTTTTGGATCGGCCTCTGAGATAAGATCCCATATCCAGGGTGGAGGTCCGAACAAAGGATCCGCTTCTGAAAAGTCGTATTCATGGTCGTAATGTTGGTAAATTGACGTCGCTTTTATATCCAATAGTTCTTCCCGGCTATATGTAATAACACGTGAGATTTTCTGGGCTAACAATGTAAGAAATAACACGTTAAAAAAACAAATTACTGCATAGTTTCCTAAGGACCATCTCATCACAAAAATATTTGTTTTGTTACTCGTGCAGCTGAGGCTGGTGCTGCTGACAGCTGATATGACTCCAGTCATAGTGTTTGTCCAGGGAGCAGATTATAAATTAGCATAGGAAAGAGTTGAATAACTCCCTTTAATAAGCTTTAATAAATATAACCAAGCTTTAATAAATGTTGCTCTAAGGGTGATACAGTATTAAAATCTAAGAGACATAAACTCAGCAAAAAAATAAACGTCCACTCACTGTCAACTGCGTTTATTTTCAGCAAACTTAACATGTGTAAATATTTGTATGAACATAACAAGATTCAACAACTGAGACATAAACTGAATAAGTTCCACATACATGACTAACATAAATGGAATAATGTGTCCCTGAACAAAGGGGGTTGGAAATCAAGTACTTAAGTACTGCAGTGCATCTCCTCCTCATGGACTGCACCAGATTTACCCGTTCTTACGGTGAGATGTTACCCCACTCTTCCACCAAGGCACCTGCAAGTTCCCAGACATTTCATAGGCGAATGGCCTTAGTCCTCACCCTCCGATCTAACGGGTCCCAGACGTGCTCAATGGGAGTGAGATCCGGGCTCTTCCCTGGTCATGGCAGAACACTGACATTCCTGTCTTGCAGGAAATCACGCACAGAACAAGCAGTATGGCTGGCGGCATTGTCATGCTGGAGGGTCATGTCAGGATGAGCCTGCAGTAAGGGTACCACATGAGGGAGGAGGATGTCTTCCCTGTAACGCACAGCGTTGAGATTTCCTGCAATGACAACAAGCTCAGTCTGATGATGCTGTGACACACCGCCACAGACCATGACGGACCCTCCCCCTCCAAATCGATCCCGCTCCAGAGTACAGGCCTCGGTGTAACGCTCATTCCTTCAATGACAAACATGAATCTGACCATCACCCCTGGTGAGACAAAACCGCGACTCATCAGTGAAGAGCACTTTTTGCCAATCCTGTCTGGTCCAGCAACGGTGGGTTTGTTCCCATAGTCGATGTTGTTGCCGATGATGTCTGGTGAGGACCTGCCTTACAACAGGCCTACAAGCCCTCAGTCCAGCCTCTCTCAGCCTATTGCGGACAGTCTGAGCACTGATGGAGAGATTGTGCGTTCCTGGTGTAACTCAGACCGTTGTTGTTGCCATCCTGTACCTGTCCTGCAGGTGTGATGTTCGGATGTACCGATCCTGTGCAGGTGTTGTTACATTTACATTACATTTAAGTCATTTAGCAGACGCTCTTATCCAGAGCGACTTACAAATTGGTGCGTTCACCTTATTACACGTGGTCTGCCACTGCGAGGACGATCAGCTGTCCGTCCTGTCTCTCTGTAGTGCTGTCTTAGGCGTCTCACAGTACGGACATTGCAATTTATTGCCCTGGCCACATCTGCAGTCCTCATGCCTCCTTGCAGCATGCCTAAGGCACGTTCACACAGATGAGCAGGGACCCTGGGCATCTTCCTTTTGGTGTTTTTCAGAGTCAGTAGAATGGCCTCATTAGTGTCCTAAGTTTTCATACTTGTGACCTTAATTGCCTACCGTCTGTAAGCTGTTAGTGTCTTAACGACCGTTCCACAGGTGCATGTTGATTAATTGTTCATGGTTCATTGAACAAGCAGGGGAAACAGTGTTTAAACCCTTGACAATGAAGATCTGTGAAGTTGTTTGGATTTTTACAAATTATCTTTGAAAGACAGGGTCCTGAAAAAGGGCTGTTTATTTTTTTTTGCTGAGTTTAGTAATAGAAGGATATAATCTCCCCTGGCTGGAGAGATGACAAGATCTGTATATGCAGGGAAACACATGAGAAACATAGAACCATATCAGGCATCAGAAGTGGAAACTTCCCATTGCTGGGCGGTGGTTGTTTCCCGCACTTGTCAGGGATCATTTGGGATGCTGTCTGGATGTCGTTGTATGGCTGCAGACCAAAGTGTTCCAGCTGGTAAGTGGCAGTCTGGCAGCTGCTTAATGCGTGAGCTTCATTTAGCTCTGCTCCCCATCTCAGGTCCTGAAGGACCAAACTGTATGTCAGATTCACACCTCTACTCCCAGTACGAGAGAGGAAGCTGATCTGGCCCACTCCAACCATCATTAGACAAATGATTCATTGAGTGATTGGAATGAAAGCATTGAGGCTTGTATAGCATGTGTTTTTCTCTTGTCTCCAGGAACTCACACCCTCCTCCTGACTGAGATGAACTTGATCCATTCCTGACAACCCTAAAACAGGGCTCCCCAACTTGCGGCCCACGGGTGGTTTCATTTGACCCTTCAACATTTTTGGAACAAAAATATGTACTTAAAAAATTACTTTTTACATTTTTTATTGTTGGACATAAAATGCTGTAAAAACACCAGGATTTGTATCTAAGAAATCTGTTCCCAATTATTCCCACACATAATAGAGAGACACATGACCTTATACAAAAGTAAGCAAGGTCGGAAATTATTATGTTTTAGTCAAACATTATATCTGTTTGGGCTTCTTGCGGTCAATTTGCAGTCTACAAATTATTTGTCATTTTGTTCCGGTCCCCTGACCATCCACATTCAATACATGTACATTCAGTACATTAACTACTTGAATCAATAAGACACTGAAGAGCAGCATAGTCCAGCAGACCAGGAACCAGTGGAAGACTGTCCTTGAGCTGGCCACAGAAGGATTGTTGAATGGATTATGACTGTGTTGGCTGATAGCCATCCTTTTTCTCAAGCACTTTCTGGCCTAAAACCAGCTTGAGTCATAACCTTAAGTCAATACATTGACTCTACTAATGTACTGACATCTGTGTTGGGGAAATTATATTGAGTTGTATTGTCACGCCCTGACCATAGTTTGCTTTGTATGTTTATATGTTTTGTTTGATCAGGATGTGATCTGAGTGGGCATTCTATGTTGTATGTCTAGTTTGTCTGTTTCTGTGTTTGGCCTAATATGGTTCTCAATCAGAGGCAGGTGCTAGTCATTGTCTCTGATTGGGAACCATATATAGGTAGCCTGTTTTGTCATTGTGGGTGATTGTCTATGTTATGTTGCTTGTTAGCATAGTGTTTCATTAGCGTCACGTTGTTGTTTTGTAGTGGTCAGTTTTTCCATTAAAATGATGAACACTTACCATGCCGCATCTTGGTCCGATCCTTACTCCTCTTCAGACGAAGAGGAGGAAATCTGCCGTGACATGTATCAGGAAAAGCAGTCAGGTAATTATCAGAAATTTTGTAAAAATCAGCACTTTCTTGATAGTGCTGATTTGGATGGTAATCAACACAATTATATTGAACTGTGGATGGTCTGAATATTTACATGTAAAGTGCTTATACAATAACACCTGTCAGGACATTTTTTAACTTGCGGGAGACTGGAATTCTTTACCATTGATTGCTGTGTGAGCAAATGCTGTGCTCACAGGTCAATGTGGTGCACAGTATATTAGATATTTCATAAATAGGGCTCATACATTAAAGAATGGTCCATCACTTTCTGTCTTGTTGTTATGTGTGGGGAAAAAATTAGCATCATGTGGAGAGTTTCATGGGGGAACAGGTAGACTGCTCAAAACCCAAACAAAAACCATGCCTATGCGTGAAGACTAATTTTTTTTTTTTTTTAATGTTTCGCGCAAATCCAAAAAAGGGCTTGGTACAGCACTCGTGTTAGGCATTATGAAATCACAATGATTGTTATTCCCCTTGCTTTCCAAACCCTGTCGTCCAAAAGTGTGTGTCCAAATTACCAAACACGCGTCAATACACAAGATTGAAACAAATATTCTCACTGAAATGTTATGAGTGTGGTCACATACAGCAGCATAGATATAGTACTGGCACGGGGTAACGTGGCATTTCTCATTGATTGCAATCTTAAATAAATGCCCTGTTTGACTTTTTCTGCATTGACCCCTGCTGCAGGAGATAAATGCTCAAGGAAAAGACAGTAGGATAGTTGTGTGTTGATCAGAGGTTTTAAAAGCAACCGTTAACATGAACATTTTTAACACTTTCTTTTCAATATTTTCTTAATGAGGCAACTTGCATCGCTTAAGATGTTGCTGTCAACAGTGCCTCTTGGGAAAATAGGTCAACACTATTTAAAGGGCCAGTGTTCAGTCACTGTGCTAAGTAATTTTTTTGATGCACCACACAGAGGGATATTCAGCTCAATAATCATACGTGTCACTGGGTCACCAACTTTTGTGTGGGTGGTTATGGTTCTTCTGGTGTTTTCTTTGAGAAATGTTCCACTTGATTCTTCCACTGGCCCATGAGACATCCAGGGAATATCTATTTATCATATCTAATTAATAAATTACGTTCTGTCTATGTGACAAGGCTACATGACTAATTGTCTGATCTGTTTCACCTGTGCTTGTCTCCACCCCCCTCCAGGTGTTTCCCTTCTTCCCCACTTATCCCCTTGGTATTTATACCGGTGTTTTCTGTCTGTTTGTTCCAGTTTCTCTCAGCGCCGGGTTTTCCCAGTTGCTCTTTTTCTGGTACTCCTGGTTTTGACCCTTGCCTGTCCTGACTCTGAGCCCGCCAGCCTGACCACTCTGCCTGACCTCGAGCCTGCCTGACCACTCTGCCTGCCCCTGACCTCGAGCCTGCCTGCCGCCCTGTACCGTTTTCGACTCTGCCCTGGCTATGAAAGCTTGCCTGTCCCCGACCTGCCTTTTGTCCATCCCTTGGTTTGAGCTCTGGTATTTATTATAATCCGTCTGCCTCCTGTGTCTGCATCTGGGGCTTATGTCGTGATCGGTTTTTTATCCTCACTGACTCTATTCAAGGTTCTACAATGTCATTGTCTCATAAGTGTCCCCAAAATGAAGTACAGGAGTGATTACACTTCATAGTAGGGAAAGGTAGGGCAATTGCCTCCTGTTATTATTCCCACTGCTGGCTGTGCAGAGTTTGGGCTCCGAGAAAAGTGCAAGGGCACATAGCAGCAACAGCTCCCATTTATGCCTCATTTGAAATTAGATTGAGTGCCATACATTCAATACAGACTCTAGATATGCTAGATTCAGATCCATTCAAAGAAATTGGATAGGAAATGTTCCTCTCAGGGTTAAAGTGCTGACCATTCCCATGTGAAACATAATGGATGGTGACAATGACCTCATTAGCAAACAGTCACTCGTGTCTATCTGACGCCCCGGTAAGAACACAGCAGGGGAGGCATTTTTCTAATGAGTCTCGTTGCAACATGAGAATGGCAATCCAGTGTAGTGCATCATTATGAGGGCATACATGAGCCCTAATGTCAGACTAAGCGCAATCTATGAATTAGCCATGAGAACATAGTCGCTCTCTGCTGTTTGTTCAAAATCATAACCATGTGTCGAACTCCGACAAACCAATTCTACTCCAATTACACAGACTGCACAGTACTTCTCTAGTTTGGAGCCTCAGAATCCAGATGATTGACTGTCTTTAACAATAGAGAACTACTAAAGCATCTCCCTCTAAAATGTGGAAGGCACATTTCAGTTGAATGCATTCAGTTGTACAAGTGACTTGGTATCCCATTTCCTTTCTCTCTCACTGAGGTTTCCATTATAGGAACCAACCAGTGAGCAGAGTAAAACAGTGATACATCGTAAGCAGGGGGAACAACACATGAAACAAATAGTGGCACTGATGTGTGCCTTCCCAGCCATGTCTACCCTTCATGCCTCATATTCAAAGAAATTGAACTGTAGCACCTTCCTAGACCCTGAATCTTGAGTGTCATGGTGATTAAGCTCTGTAGAGTAAATAACCGTTTACATTTTGCATGTCGACCCCTGGAAGAAACCCTGGATAAAGCAAATAAACACCAGTAAATAATACCTGCAAATGGAAAAAAAGATTGGTTGTTCTTTTGATGGTGTTGGTTGTTGATGGTGTTGGTATGTCCATGAATTTATATTAGCAGCTATAGCTATGTACAGTATATTAGGAATACAACACATTGGGCTCTCCAGTTCATGTGACGAGTTGTCTAAGGTGTCATGTCGTTTGGATATCAAATTTGTTGACATTTCAAGTGATGTGCCTGCAAGGGCTCAGGGCCAGACCCAAATGCAGACACGGGGGGCAGATGGTTTGGGTGTTTGATATTTATTAGTTCCAAAAGGGCTAGGCAAGAGAATGGTCGTGGACAGGCAAAAGGTCAAAACCAGATCAGTGTACAGGAGGTACAGAGTGGTGTCAGGACGTTGGCCTCTTTGGGTATAGCAAGCCCATCCCCCTCTCCCTGCCTCCTTCAACTAGACTGCTGTGGTCAGAGGTTGTAAATTCCTGAGAAGACCTCATGGACACACAGTTATAGAGAGTAGTTTTTCATGGAGACAAAGGAAATCCTTCCACCTCACAGAACTTGAGGTATGAACAAATTTCATGTTCCGGAGAAAGTGTAAAAGATCGGTGAAGAACCCAGCTACGAACTGATCAGTTTCTCACAACTTTGGGAAGCTCATGGGAGACGGTGTGGCCACATTACCATAACGCTGTTTATGTAATAGCCTCAGATATAAGGTTTACATCTAATTGTTGTTTAAGATTAATGAGTGAGTATGATACAGTTTACACAATTTTACAATGTGATTTTGGTCTGTTTAATGAAGGAAAACTCAAAAAGGGAATTGGATTTTAACTAAATCAGAGGACCGCCCCTAAGCCCAGTTAGGGTCAGACATCCTGGGACAGCCCTTTTTTGCCATTCCGAATAAAACCCAACTTTGAAAAATGATCACTAGACCGAGCTTACCTCAATTACGAGATGACTGAAGGTTGCAGAATCTTTTAACCATACCACGTGGTTAAACTCTTAGACTATTGATACCGACAGAATGAGAACAAGTCTTTGATATTAATTACTAGTCTGCAGCTGGAATTCGGTATCATTGAACGTGACGAACGACAACTGTCGAAACATCCATTCTATAACGAATGTTACTTTGAACTAACCCCTCTAACCAAGACAGAGCGGGAGCGAGACGGACAATTGTACAAAATAAAGACTTTTCACCAGCGATTAAGGCGACACACTGAGCGTAAATATATATATATATATATATTCATTGCAATTGTTCCTTAATGAGTGAGCGTTCATGTGTAAAGGATTAGCATTTCAATTGTTATAATTAACTCTGTAGTGACTTCTTAGTCGACCCCCACTTCTCCTTTGTCTAACAAGCCGCCATGCCAGTTCAGCCCACTAGGGCACATTTTCCTATCATTTCATGTAACATTTACCATGTTTGTTTGTTTGTTTGTTTATGCATTTCTGTGAGTTACTTAATTAGTAATAAATAAATGATTTAAGACAATTGATGTATGGATGACTCAGTGAAGACTGGGTTTGTGCAGATAACCAACAATTTACGACGCTTGGAATGAGACTAATGTGAGGTAAAATAAATTAATCATTAATCAGAAGACTATTGATCAGATATGAAAATATCAAAGGTTATTTTGGGGAAATTATAACTTTGTAATCTGAATACTTTCCTTGGTGCCCCAACTTCCTAGTTTATTACAGTTACATGATTATTCAGTTTAATCGCGTAATACTAATTACAGGAATCTTTGATTAAAAACTAAGTCTTCAATGTAATGATAGTAAAGACACGACAGTGGCAGGCAGGCTCGAGGTCAGGGCAAGCAGGCAGACTGGTCAGGCAGGAGGGTACAGAGTTCAGAAAACAGGAAAGGGTCAAAACTGGGAGGACTAGTAAAAGCAGGAGCACAGGAAAAACACAGGAAAAACACATTGGTTGACTTGAAACAGAACAAGACGAACTGTACAGAGAGACAGGAAACACAGGGATAAATACACTGGGGAAAATAAACGACACCTGGAGGGGGTGGAGACAATCACAAGGACAGGTGAAACAGATCAGGGCATGACAGTGCCATATCTATTGGTCTTTAAACTTGTAGGATTTATCCAACAACAGTGTTTAAGACAACAATAAAACATACACATGGAAATCCCACAGGGAAAAGTAACACAAATGGAGAAAGAACAAACATAAGGACTAAATCCAGGAAATTCATCTATCTAGTCCAAAGGGTTCTGCACTGATGAAATTCCAGATTGGTAAACCAAAGCCACTGGTCGTGTCCGAATACCCATACTTGCATCCTACATAGTAGGCCGTTTGAGTATGAGAAAAAATAACATTTTATAGTATATACACTTTTGAAATCACAATCCCCATTAGCTGACAACGGTGACAGCTAGTGTTACTGGGGTCTGACAAATAACGAAAAATGTACATGTAGTGTGCTTGTTTGTGCATCTATCAGTTACACATACAGTACATGTCAGTACATACACACAGATAGGCGCCGGAGGAGATGGCTGCCATTTTACGGGCTCCTAACCAATTCTGCTATTTTGTGTGTTTTTTCGCATTGTTTGTAACTTATTTTGTACATAATGTTTCTGCCACTGTCTCTTATGACCGAAAAGAGCTTCTGGATATTAGAACTGGATGAAGATTGTTTTCTTTAACGAGGCGGACGGGAAGGATTTACACCAGATACCGACCAGGCCCAAATCCCCGTCATTCAAACGAAGAGAAGACGCTGATACAGGGGACATAGGTCTGGGTACCTTGTCAGAATTTGTCAGCGAGTGGGTAACCCGCCTCTACCATTTGTCCTATTGGCCAACGTGCAATCATTGGAGAATAAACTGGATGATCTCAGTTCAAGACTATCCTACCATCGGGACATTAAAAACTGTAGCCAGGGACGTTAAAGCAGGGAAACATAAATTCATTTGACCTAATTTCTACCAGAATGTTACAAGAGGGAAAAAACTCTAGACCACCTTTACTCCACACACAGAGACGTGTACAACGCTCTCCCTTGCTCTCCATTTGGCAAATATGATTTAATCAATAAGTGCATTGATGCCGTTGTTCCCACAGTGACCGTACGTACATATCCCAACCAGAAGCCATTGATTACAGGCAACATCCGCATTGAGCTAAAGGGTAGAGCTGCCGCTTTCACGGAGCGGGACTCTAAAAATCCCATTATGCCCTCAATCGAACCTTCAAACAGGCAAAGCGTAAATACAGGACTTAAATTGAATCTTAATACACCGGATCCGACGCTCGTCGGATGTGGCAAGGCTTGCAAACTATTACAGACTACAAAGGGAAGCCCAGCCGCGAGCTTCCCGGTGACACAAGCCTACCAGACGAGCTAAATTACTTCTATGTGGGCTTCGAGGCAAGTAACACTGAAGCATGCATGAGAGCACCAGCTGTTCCAGACGACTATGTGATCACGCTCGCCGTAGCCGACGTTAGTAATCCCTTTAAACAGGTCAACATTCACAAGGCCGCAGGGCCAGATGGATTAGCAGGATGTGTACTCCAAGCATGAGCTGACCAACTGGCAAGTGTCTTCACTGAAATGTTCAACCTGTCCCTGACCGAGTCTGTAATACCTGTATGTTTCAAGCAGAACACCATAGTCCCTGTACTCAAGAACACCAAGGTAACCTGCCTAAATGACTACCGACCCGTAGCACTCACATAAGTAGCCATGAAGTGCTTTGAAAGGTTGGTCATGGCTCACATAATGGCATCCCCCGCTGGACGGTTGAGCTAATGTAGGCTAATGCGATTAGTATGAGGTTGTAAGTAACAAGAACATTTCCCAGGACATAGACGTATCTGATATTGGTAGGAATCTTAAATTCTTGTTAATCTAACTGCACTGTCCAATTTACAGTAGCTATTACATTGAAAGAATACCATGTTTGAGGAGAGTGCACATGCTATTGTTTGAGGAGAGTGCACAGTTATGAACTTAAAGTTATTAATAAACAAATTAGGCACATTTGGACAGTCTTGATACAACATTTTGAACAGAAATGCAGTGATTCATTGGATCAGTCTAACACTTTGCATGTACACTGCTGGCCAAAATCTAAATTGCACCTGGGCTGGAATAATACATTATGGCCTTTTTCTTGGATTTCAAAGATGGTACAACATTTTTTTAAAACGCATGTTTTATCTTTTACCAGATCTAATGTCTTATATTCTCATACATTAATTTCACATTTCCACAAACTTCAAAGTGTTTCCTTTCAAATGGTATCAAGAATATGCATATCCTTGCTTTAGGTCATGCCTGAGCTACAGGCAGTTAGATTTGGGTATGTCATTTTAGGCCAAAATTAAGAGGTTAACTAGGTCTTTCTTTGCAGCACTTGACCATATGACTGGACAATAATCAAGATACGATACAACTAGAGCCTGCAGGACTTGATTTGTGGAGTGTGGCGTCAAAAAAACGGAGCTTGTCTTTATGACGGACAGACCTCTCCCCATCTTTACAGCTATTGAATCTATATGTTCTGACCATGACAGTTTACAATCTAAGGTACTAGTCTCCTAAAGATGTTCAGGACCAGTTTATTAACATGGTGCTAGCGACCCACCTCTACAACATCAATTGCAGAGCGTGAAATTCAAATTACAGAAATATAAATATTTAACATTCATGAAAATACAAGTGTCATACAACAAAATAAAGCTTAACTTCTTGTTAATCCAGCCCCTGTGTCAGATTTCAAAAAGGCACACCATGCGATTATCTGAGGACAAAGCTCCGCATACAAAAGCATGAAAAACATTTTTCAACCAGGCAGGTGCACCACAAAAGTCAGAAATAGCAATATAATAAATGCCTTACCTTTGATCTTCTTCTGTTGGCACTCCAAAAGGTCCCAGCTACATCACAAATGTTCCTTTTGTTTGATAAATTTCTTCTTTATATCCCCAAAAAGTTTAGCTGGCACGCTTCATTCAATAATCCACCGGTTTCCCTCCTTCAAAATGCATACAAAATGAATCCCAAACGTTACCAATAAACTTCTCCAAACAAGTCAAACAACGTTTATCATCAAACTTCAGGTACCCTAATACGTAAATAAATGATACAAATTCAGACGGAAAATTGTTATTGTCTTTACTGGAGATAAACTACAAAGAACACGCTCAAATCCATGCGCATGAAAACACTAGAGCCAAAATGGGAGCCACTTAGAAAAACTACAAATTCTAGCTCATTTTTCCAAAAACAAGCCTAAAACTCTTTCTAAAGGCTGTTGACATCTAGTGGAAGCCCTAGGAACTGCAATCGGGGAGAATTTCGCCTCATAATAAACATGATAGCCATTGGAAACGGTGGTAGGCTGAAAAAATGTTTTTTTTTTAATGGTTTGTCCTCTGGGATTTGCCTGCCGTATCAGTTCTGTTATACTCACATACATTATTTTAACAGTTTGCGAAACTCTAGAGTGTTTCCCATCCAAATCTACCAATTATATGCATATCCTAGCTTCTGGGCCTGAGTAACCGGCAGTTTACTTTGGGCACACATTTCATCCAGACGTCAAAATACTGCCCCCTAGCCCAAAGAGGCCACCCATTCCAGAACTGACTGCAGCTCTTTGTTAAGAGTTTCAGTGACTTCATTAGCTGTGATTGTTAGTCCGTATATGGTTGAATCATCAGCATACATGGACACAAATGCTTTGTTTAATGCCAGTGAAAGGTCATTGGTAAAAATTGAAAAGATTAGAGGGCCTAGAGAGCTACCCTGTGGTACACCACACGTTACATGTTTGACAATAGATAAGCTTCTATTATAGAAACCCCTCTGTTCTATTAGATAGCTCTGAATCCACGATATGGCAGAGGTTGACAAGCCATAACTCATTCATTTTCTCAATAATATCAAAAGCTGCACTGAAATCTAACAGTACAGCTCTCACAATCTTCTTATTATCATATAGGCTATTTTCAGCCCTTTCCTGGGTAGCTTATCAGAGGTAGACATAATATGGAAAAGAGCAAACAAAGCAAGAGAAAAAACAAAACAATCAGCAGTCCATAATCGTGTGTGTGTGTGTGTGTGTGTGTGTGTGTGTGTGTGTGTGGTTTGCGTGCTGCTGGGGTGTTGAAGCTACGAACCAATAAGCTTGGCTCTCTCATCCTTCCCAAGCTTTTGGGAGGGTGGGTGGACAATGAGAATCTCATAGCGGATGTAAGCAATGTCATCACACACTCTGGCAGCTTTCACTACTGGGATAAATTATTTCTTCTTCTGGCGCACAGCTTCAAGATAGAAGATATACATTCCTCTCAAGTTCTTGGCTATTTCCAGAAAATCTACCTTGTCCTTGAACCTCAAGAACTTTAACACTATTGGGCCTGTCATCTGGACCGGTGGTGGGTTTTCCAGTCCTGTGATCCATCTTCTGTTTCTCTGGGATCAATTCCCTCACTTTGTCCTCAGACTCCGTCCAGGTCTCATTTAGAAATTCTACAATTCCGCCCACAATAATGTTGTTCGGCCATAATTGTCCCTCGAGATAATCCAATTTTTCTGTCATTGTTATCATGGATTAACATACAGAACTGATGTCCTCCTCTCTCAATGTCATCTTGCCGTTGTCCTGTTTAATCCTTAAGAATCCAGAGCCCAGTTTCATAGATTTCAGTCTAATCCTTCTTTAGACTTAGGGCTATGAGAGGAGTGGTATATTTTATCCTGCTGACTTATGCCAGCCTCTAATTTTTAAGGGTTCACTTGGTCTGAAACATTCCACGTGGATAACCATTTCACAACATTAAGTTCAGAGACAGGTGCTTGGCACAGTTCACCAAAGACTCTGACTCACACTATTAACATTTCTACACACTGTGCCAATAAAAACCAAAGAGATGGCAACAAGATTATGACTGAAGAAAGTGCAAAGACAGCAATAGCGCTACACAGAGCTGTGACAAGATGCATGCAGATCTGTGATAGACATGGCTGGATAAATGTACTGCATGTGTTATGTTCGAAGCAACATCGACCAGTTTTGACAAACAAATTTCTCACAGGCACAGTAGGTCGAATAATCAAATTTCTATAGACTTAGTATGGGTGGATGTGAAATCTTTGTCAACTAGTGGTCTGTGAAGAAATGTCCAGTTAAAAGTAGTTGGTCAATAATATTGGTCATTAATATCTTAATTCACGTGTTCTTGACAAGTGACAGCTTAGGCAAATATGAGTCTGTACATGGTTTTTAGATGTACTGTGGTTTGTTGGGCTGGCCAACAATTCCAGTATGGCAGCCATTCCATTACTAAGTAATGCAATATAAAAACCATAAGAAATTATTTATTCCAAGAAACAAACCATTCAACAAAAATGCAAAAAAGCTCTTTCTCTGCAGTCTGGAGTGCATTGCTGTTCAATGATGAATCGTGATTGGCTACATGAGAAGGAGATGGAGTATGACCTCTCTAGGCTTACAACAAGCAAAAAAATGATGTCATCCATATAAATGTCTCATCTCACCAAGGTACTAATGCTATGTGCTCTTCATTTGATAACCGAAATGCAAAGGATTTCCAATCTGATCCATATCACTCAGAATGTCTCTCAGAAGATGAGAGAGAGAGAAAGAAGAAGAAACAAAGAAACGGATGGAGATGATAAGGCTTTGATATCTGTCAAATATATCAATTAATCACTGCAGTACAGTCCAAGAGTGGAAAGACAGAAATATACAAAATATGGGATATTTCTGATGGGGGAACGACCCTTTATTATACTGTTGAACAATCAAACATTAACAATGTGACATTAAAATGCAATAAAGCCCTGTGTAACCATTACTTAAAGGATGAATATGCCAAGCATACAAGGTGTAATGAAAAGATGATACAGTATACAATAAGTACCTGTATAGATTCTACATTAATGTTACGTGAAGAGTGCTAAAAGAAACAGTAGTCTTTTCAATAAGCTAAATATTCCACATCACACTCGGGGGGGGGGGGGGGGGTGTATTGTTATAATACCCTTTCACAGCTGACATATTACCATTGATGAATGAAAATAACTGTGTAAAGGTTATCCAAGCCATTAAAAGGGGTAGGTGAATAAACAGTGGATAACCTGTGAAAAAAAGGAATGGAAAGTGTCCATTGCAACAATCCATGACATTGCATCATATCTGTGGCTGAGATGGACGTGATCCAAGCCTTGATTGCTGTAAGCCTCATGAGCTTCAAGAGCACAAACAGGCTGCCAAAATACCCCCATCATCCTGGGTCATGCTTACTAGGCTGGATATAGACCGTTTCACATTGCACGGATAATATCCTTCACCAGTCTGTCACGTATCCTGGATTATTATGTAGAGCAAGGCACAGACATAATATGACTTTAGGAGCAAGGAGTTTTAGTTTTTTGTGAACAATACCAGTCCATAACTACTGTCTTATACCTGCAAAAGTGTTATATCCCTAGTCAGTTTATAAACAAACATAGAGGTTGGATCGATTTTTGGTTCTCAGGTACCACATTTCAACCATCACTGAAACTAGGGTTAAAACAAATTGACAGCAACCTTCTATTTTCTCCAACGTTTTCTAAGATGGTTTTATAACGACTGGTATTCCTTTCATCCGAATGAGGTCCTAGGTCAACCTCGTCAAGTGTTTGTTTGCCACTCTAAGACGTGTTATCGGATTATTGGTGGATGATTATGACGGCCTATCCAGTGTTGATTGACAATGTTTTATATAATGAGGCATTTCAGGAGCTTGCGCCGTACTATAAGCAGTCCTGCAGAATCTGGTCAATTTATACGACAACTTAGTTTAAACTGCTTGATCATTGTGAGAGAACTCTGAGCTGATCGTCCCCAGACGTTATCCACAGACTGGCCACGGACTGGAGCCACAAAACGTACCATTGTCGTTAAATGTACCAGAGAAATATCCTTGCTTAGTAAGTGAGCTTATGCAAGTTTGGCTCTCAAACCAACTACCCGTTTTGTCAAACTAACTCACCCCCGGTTTAAGCCCCCATTTCATGTGATTGGAATTAGGGGGGTGATTAATAAGAAGAGGAATGACTCTTGAATGGGCCAGTTTAGTGCTTTTGCTACTTATGTAATAATGCTGCTGGATTGGTTTAAAAAGGGCCAGAGCCCCTAAGGAATCTTTTCTCAGTGATGATGAAGGGAGGACAGGCTTTTTTCACTTTCAGAGGTGCATATAAACACATCATTCAAAAGCAAGCGTGAGCAGGGGAAGGGGAGGAGGGGTATAAAAAATGTTTCTCAGCCAATCACTTTTTGAAGGCACTGTCTTGTCCACGGCCACACGCCAAACCCTCCAGATAAATGGATGGTGGCGTGCTAAAAGATGTCCCTTAGGATGTGATATAGCAGGTGCATTATATTCAGTATAATGCCAGCTATATTATTCTTAGCGGTGATGAAGATGGAAGATTTATTCAATTTAAAAACCACTCACCAACAAGGTTCAACCCTTTGGAGATGAATGTCAGGCAGGTAGCCTAGTGGTTAGAGCGTTGGACTGGTAAGATCGAATCCCCGAGCTGACAAGGTAAAAATCTGTCGTTCTGCCCCTGAACAAGGCAGTTAACCCCCGTCATTGAAAATAAGAATTTGTTCTTAACTGACTTGCCTAGTTAAATAAAGGTAAAATAAAATAAAAAATACAGTGAAGGCTTGGCACCAGATGGCGAAGTAAGGTCAATCACTAGCCATTCTTTACTAGCCGTCCTGTCCTTCAGCAAATACCTTTCTCCAGGATTGCACGCCAGCATTTCCCCCTTGTTAATAATGTCCAGAGGTTGTAAGAAGGGTGTGTGGAAGGTACTTCAGCCTGTGAGAGAGAGGGGTTCAGAGATGTGACCATTTCAGCATTGATTGGACCCCTAAGGAGGAGTCACGGGGAGGGGGGGGTGAATAGGGAAGAGGAGAGGGGAGAAGGGAGGGTAGCGAGAGAGAGAGTAGCTTAATGGGAACTTTAGGGCAGGATGAGGGTGAACTTCAGTACTGCATAGAAAGGAATTTAAAACCATACGTCACTCTATTAAAGACAGAGCATTTACAATCTATTAATATAACTATTGCACTGTCCTCATTTAAAATGTTAGTTGTATACTTTTTTTTCTCCTATTAGATCAAAAGGATAGCGACATCTAAAAGGCCTAGTACGATTACTGTCATAATTACTACAGGCTTCAGTGCAGACAGGCAACACAGGCCTGGGGCTCCAGATGTCGGAGCTGGAACGTCGTTGGTAAGCTGTCAGAGTTACTCAGTCTTATCTCCTGGGGTGCTCTCTGGATGGATGCTTAATAACAAGACTGTAAAAGAAACAACAATTTTATCATACAGGATTCCTCTAATGCTTAAGTAACTAACATTTTACTGCAGTGGGCTAAATCGGGGTCACACAGAATGTCTCTTGATAGTCTTAAACAAAAGTAAACACCTAACACACATGGTTATGGGCTTAAAAAAAGAAGACACATGGTACCATGTCAGATAGGGAGTTGAAATGTATTCCGTTTTGAGTTTGCATCCAAATATTACATCACAGAAGACTGAAATATAACAAAACCGTTTGACATAGAAAGACCAGATTTTCACGCAGGTTTAAAATAATAATATTTGTTAATTATGAAATTATGAAAAATATGAATAATATTTCACCCGAGGCCACAAGGTAATTTGACTGCAGGAAAGGGTTTTAAGGAGGGACCTCCAACAAAAACATGAATGTGGTTTCAATTTCAGCTGGAACATGTTACAACAAGTAACTGCAAATGGACTATGGCACAGAGGAGCAAATACATGGAAACTACCTTTAATCTACAGACCTATTCCCAAGCCCCTTTCTGTCCTCCTATTGGAAAGAGAGAGAGAAAGTACAGGCCATTCGGAAAGTATTCAGACCCCTTGACCTTTTCCACATTTTGTTATGTTACAGCCTTATTCAAAGAAGTTTGGAACCACCAAGAGTCTTCCTAGAGCTGTCAGCCTTGCCAAATTTAGCAGTCGGAGGAGAATGGCCTTGGTCAGGGAGGTGACCAAGAACCTGATCGTCACTCTGACAGAGCTTTAGAGTTCCTCTGTGGAGATGTGAGAATCTTCCCGGAAGGACAACCATCTCTGCAGCCCTCCACCAATCAGGCCTTTATGGTAGAGTGGCCAGACAGAAGAGTTTGCCAAAAGGCACCTAAAGGATTCTCAGACCATTAGAAACAAGATTCTCTGGTCTGATAAAACCAAGATTGAACTCTTTAGCCTGAATGCCAAGCATCACATCTGGAGGAAACCTGGCACCATCCCTACGGTGAAGCATGGTGATGGCAGCATCATGCTGTGGGGATGTTTTTCAGTGGCAGGGACTTGGAGACTAGTCAGCATCGAGGGAAAGATGAGCGGAGCAAAGTACAGAGAGATGCTTGATGAAAACCTGCTCCAGAGTGCTCAGGACCTCAGACTGTGGTGAAGGTTCACCTTCCACCAGGATAACAACCCTAAGCACATAGACAAGACAAGGCAGGAGTGGCTTTGTGACTCTGAAGTCTCTGAAGGTCCTTCAGTGGCCCAGCCAGAGCCCGGACTTGAACCCGATCAAACATCTCTGGAGAGACCTCCCCATCCAACCTGACAGAGCTTGAGAGAAACTCCACAAATACTGGTGTGCCAAGCTCGTAGCGTCATACCCAAAAAGACTTGAGGCTGTAATATCTGCCAAAGGTGCTTCAACAAAGTACGGAGTAAAGGGTCTGAATACTTATTTAAATGTGCTATTGTTTTTTGGGGTTATATACATTTTCAAAAATTATTTTAAAAGATGTCATTATGGGATATTGTTTGTAGACTGATGAGGGGCAAAACAATTTATTACATTTTAGAATAAGGCTGTAACATAACAACATGTGGAAAAAGTCAAGTGGTCTGAATACCTTCCGAATGCACTGTATATACTGTGTGCATCAGACTGGAAACACCCACACGCTTCCGTGAACCCACACACGCACACACACAAACTCATTCACACACACATTTCTGAATAGACACCAATTAGTAAAAGTTCAACAAACATGTAAACATCCCAGTGTCTCCCTGTAGAGTGTCCGGTCAGACCACACAGCAAATAAAGGCCTTGTTGTTATTGGCAGATGAACAGAGTACACATTGAGAGGCTCTGTCCACAAACACCCACAGATAGTCATCTGCTTTTAAGCTCTCATAGTTCAATTCAATCAGTCTAAACTTTGCTCCCCCCCCCCCCCATTACCCAATCAATGACATTCATTGCCCTTTAAAGGATCCAGTAGACTGCTCTGTTGCCCTCTGAGATCCTCTGTACATGGAAGTGTATGGGATCAAAACCGACACCGAACAAAATAATGGATTGTTCTCTCAACCTTATAATAAGAATTTATAAGAATTTATTTAACTACAGAATGATTCTCAAAGCGCTTGAAAATATAAAAAAAATAAACAAGTAGCACATAAAATATATATGTAGCTACATAACAGAGAGTAAGTCTGGACTATTGTCAGCTAGAGTTGAACGTTTTGGGTGTTTCAAACCTCCAACAGATGGGTTCCACATAGCAGGAACAGAGGGAGGGGTTTGTCAACAGGGAAAGATGAGCAGGTACTTCGGTGGCAGGCAGGCAGCACAGTTCATTCTCCATTCAAGGCGTCTCACCAGCGCCTCGCCATCCCTGCCATCTGACTGCCTTGTATGAGATGAAGTTCGTTGTTAAGTTCCCTCTCATTCAATGATGACAGTCCGGAGAAAACTTTGGAGGAATCCTCAGACTAAGCAATGGAATTATCACTGCCAGCTGGCCATCCATTGGAGTCCTCAGGGGTCAGGAGACGTTAGAAACAACCAGAAAATAAGGTGGTGTATTCAAATCAAAACACACTAGGTAACTAGATAGCTAACTTGCTAGCATTTTTAGCTAGCTACAGAATGTTCAAAGAGCTGATTTGCCAACAAATTCCAGGTGCACGAAACAAGTAGATGTAACCTAGGCTTAATTTATATGCATTTAGTTATTCAAAACCTAAAATAAAAAGATTCAAACAAAAAACAAATAAAAAATAAAGATTTTTTAAATGTTCAGGAATTCTCTGCCTTGGTAACCTCCCGGTGCCATTGCAAAATGGCAAAATGTGCAGAATAGCAGGAAACATTTTCTCTCAGCCTCATGACAAATTATGTAAAATAGCATGAGATGTTTATAAAACTGCAAATGTTTGGACTTTTTGGGAGGACCCGCAAAACTGCACGACATTACTGCCTGTCAACAATGGACAAGCTACATGGTTTTGACTGTGCGTGGGTGGTTGGGTGGGTGGATAATAGTGTGCTAAATGCCAGGCTGGCTGGCAGGCTAACTGTTTCTATCTGTCTCAAACCCGTCTAGGGACAATGAACCACATGGTCTGATGGGCCAGAGCAGACAACGACAGCCTAAGAGAAAGTCCTAAAGCACTGATTTCATTAGCTGAATCCTGCATATGTACTAAGACATATAGCCATAGCTTGAATAATAATTTTACAATTTCAGTACAAAGGGAAATTCACTAGAAACATCAGGATCTTGGTGACACAGCAGACTAAGTAGCCTGCAGGGTTTGAAAATGGCAGCTTCAAATCTACTTGATTACCATTCTTTTAAAAAGCTGTAGCTACTGTATGTTTGGACAATACCCTACTAAAATATAATGACGTAGGAAGATTGAAATGCCATTTGTTTCGAAGTTTGGCAACTTCACATAGTAATGTTAACATTACACATCAATATGAGCAGAACATTTCGGGAACTACTTGTACTATCGTTAATTAAAGTGTGTTTTTAGAACAATTCTGGGATGATCATGTCATAACCTTACGGAATACCTTTTATAAGAGTCTTGCAGGAACGTTTCTTGTTTATTCTTATTCTTGTTGTTAGTGTTAATATCTCCATCAACAAAAGCTCCAACGTTTTATTGCTGAAGTATGTCCAGGGAATGTTATTAGAACCATCAGGTCATAATGTCACACTCTTAACTGCAGGAGACCATTGTAGGAATATTCCCGTCTTGTTCTTCTATTGCGCCCACGCTTTGTTGTGGCAGTATGTTCCAAGAACATTACCCGAACATTACCCCCCCCGGCAACCTATGGAGAATCTAAACGTTAGCAGAACATTTCAGTAACGTTTTCTCAGAACCAATTTAATTGAATCCTGACATGATTGCTGAAGAATTGTTTGGGGAACGTTGTCGTCATAGCGTCACAGTATATTTTTATGAGAGCATTGTGGGAATATTCCCTGCTTGTGGTTATGCATGTTTTTAATGACATCTCCATCAACCTTATCAGAATGTTCCCGTAATGTTTTCTCAGAACCATTTAGATTGCTCTGCCATTTTGTTGCGGCAGTACGTTCTAACAACATGACAGATACATTGTGTTATTACGTTACCTGGAAACCTAATGAGAATGTTTGGGGAATGATCTGTGGTGGCGTCACGGCTGCCGTAAGAACGGGACCAAGGCGCAACGGATGTTGAGTTCCACATATTTAATTCAAAGAGAAGCTTCCAACAAAACAAAATATATCAATAAACAAACAACTAACGTGATTGGGAACACTCTAATTGGGAATCATACAAAACGCCAACATAGAAAATATAAACTAGAACACCCCCTAGTCACGCCCTGACCTACTACACCATAGAGAAACAAGGGCTCTCTATGGTCAGGGCGTGACAGGTGGTTGTTACAGATGTTGTGGGAAACATTTTAGTGAACTTTAGGAGAACATTTCAAGAATATTTAATTCGCAAGCATTTTGAAAAAAATATATATTTGTTATCAAAAACATGTTTTGGGGATGGTATCATCTTAATGTTAGATAAAACTTTAACTAGAACTTAATGGGAATCTTTGATAATGTTCTGGGAGTGTTACTGGTTTGTTGGGAGGCGTCTGACATGCAATGTCAAGGACTTATACAAAACCAATATTGTCTACTTTAGATTTTTACATTTGAGTCATTTAGCAGACACTCTTATCCAGAGTGACTTACAGTATGAGTGCATACATCTTTGTATTGGTAATGTTATAATCACACCCATCCATATTAACTGTCATTTGGTCCTCACTTTCCCACAAACTGCTGAATTTGTTATCATAACACGAAATGGATGAATTAGTACACGAAAAACTTTGACACGTTTTGGCTCCTGGGCCCCACTTTCAAAACTAGTGGCTGAAATTATACAAAAGTTTGAGAGTGCATCTTTAAAAGTAAAATTTATTTTAATGACACAGAGGTGGAGGGATATGCTAGAATTAGAATGACCTATAGCCTAGGCTACTGCTGTTTTATTAATGTAATGACTCATGTGTAGTCAGAACTGAAGAACACTCAAGGTGTACCTTATGGCAGTGTTGTCTATGCAGCACTTCTTTATTTATGACGAACAAACAAGTTAGAGTTCCATAATGCTCCAATGGCCAGTGGTATCTCATCACCATCTGTTCCGAGCCAGCAGCCTGCCTCAGAACATTGTCCAATCAGACCTTAACAGGAAGTGATGTGAGTCAGAAGAAAAATGCATGCAGTCAGCTATGCAATGATCGGCCCATATATTTATTTCATGTACAGTGCATTTGGAAAGTATTCAGACCCCTTGACATTTTCCACATTTTGTTATGTTACAGTGTTATTCTAAAATTGCTTAAGTAGTTTTTTCCCTCATCTACACAGAATACCCCATAATGACAAAGCAAAAAAATATATATATCACAAATACATGAGTATTCAGACCCTTTACTCAGTACTTTGTTGAAGCACCTTTGGCAGTGATTACAGCCTCAAGTCTTCTTGAGTATGATACTACAAGCTTGGCACACCTGTATTTATGGAGTTTCTCCCATTCTTCTCTGCATATCCTCTCAAGCTCTGTCAGGTTTGATGGGGAGCGTTGCTGCACAGGTATTTTCAGGTCCCTCCAGATATGTTCGATCAGGTTCAAGTCCGGGCTCTGGCTGGGCTACTCAAGGACATTCAGAGACTTGTCCTAAAGCCACTCCTGCGTTGTCTTGACTGTGTGCTTAGGGTTGTTGTCCTGGTGGAAGGTGAACCTTTGTCCCAATCTGAGGTCCTGAGCACTCTGGAGCAGGTTTTCATCAAGGATCTCTCTGTACTTTGCTCCGCTCATCTTTCCCTCGATCCTGACTAGTCTCCAAGTCCCTGCTGCTGAAAAACATTCAAACAGAATGATGATGCAGCCAACATGCTTCACCGTAGGGATGATCCCAGGTTTCCTCCAGACGTGACGCTTGGCATTCAGGTCAAAGAATTCAACCTTGGTTTCATCAGTCCAGAGAATCGTGTTTCTCATGGTCTAAGAGTTGTTTAGGTACCTTTTGGCAAACTCCAAGTGGGCTGTCATGTGCCTTTTATTGTGGAGTGGCTTCCATCTGGCCACTTTACCGTAAAGGCCTGATTGGTGGAGTGCTGCAGAGATGGTTGTCCTTTTGGAAAGTTCTCACATCTCCACAGAGGAACTCTAGAGCTCTGTCAGAGTGACTATCGGGTTCTTGGTCAACTCCCTGACCAAGGCCCTTCTCCTCTGATTACTCAGTTTGGCTGGGCGGCCAGTTCTAGGAATAGTGTTTGGTTTCAAACTTCTTCCATTTAAGAATCATGAATGCCACTGTGTTCTTGGGGACCTTCAATGCTGCAGACATTTGTTGGTACCCTTCCACACATCTGCGCCTCAAAACAATCCTGTCTCGTAGCTCTACGGACAATTTCTTCGACCTCATGGCTTGGTTTTTGCTCTGACATGCACTGTCAACTGTGGGACCTTATATAGACAGGTGTGTGCCTTTCCAAATCATGTCCAATGAATTGAATTTACCACAGGTGGACTCCAATCAAGTTGTAGAAACATCTCAAGGATGATCAATGAAAAAGGACGTACCTGAGTTCAATTTCGAGTCTCTGCAGAGACCTGAAAATAGCTGTGCAGCAAAGCTCCCCATTCAACCTGACAGAGCTTGAGATGGTCTGCAGAGGAGAATGGGAGAAACTCTCCAAGTACAGGTGTGCAAAGCTTGCAGCGTCATACCCAAGGAGACTCAATGTTGTAATCGCTGCCAAAGGTGCTTCAACAAAGTACTGAGTAAAGGGTCATATATACTTATGCAAATGTGATATTTCATTATTTAAAATTATTATCAAAAATGTTAAAAATAGTTTTTGCTTTGTCATTATGGGGTATTGTGTGTAGATTGGTGAGGGAAAACAACTATTGAATCAATTTTAGAATAAGGTTGTAACGTAACAAAAGGTGGAAAAAGTCAAGGGGTCTGAATACTTTCCAAAGGCACTGTATATCAAAGAAAAATATAGCCCAAGGCTGCTGATGGTGGCTTACAGGCGATTGAGAACAATATACCCAGCAAATGAACCACGGTACTGTTAAATGTAAAAGAACCTTTGGTTTAGTCTTCAAGCTGTTTTGATACGTTTTCATGATTCTAACCACTACTGAAGGAACATGTGTAAATGGTGTGGGTGGTATACTTTGAAAATAGCCAGAGGTATTATTTGAATGGGTCCGAACAACGTTGTTAGTCGAAAGGTGAAAACTAATACATTTAGAACCTCTATTTCCTTAAAACTTCTTCAGGATTGGTGGTTCCCCTGCGGGACAGTTGAGCTAACGTAGGCTAATGTGATTAGCATGAGGTTGTAAGTAACAAGAACATTATCCCAGAATCCCAAGACCCACTCCAAATTGCATACCGCCCAAACAGATCCACAGATGATGCAATCTCTATTGCATTCCACACTGCCCTTTCCCACCTGGACAAAAGGAACATTTATGTGAGAATGCTATTCATTGACTACAGCTCAGCGTTCAACACCATAGTACCCTCAAAGTTCATCACTAAGCTAAGGATCCTGGGACTAAACACCTCCCTCTGCAACTGGATCCTGGGCTTCCTAAAGGGCAGCCCCCAGGTGGTGAGGGTAGGTAGCAACACTTCTGCCACGCTGATCCTCAACACTGGAGCTCCCCAGGGGTGCGTGCTCAGTCCCCTCCTGTACTCCCTGTTCACCCACGACTGCATGGGCAGGCACGACTCCAACACCATCATTAAGTTTGCAGATGACACAACAGTGGTAGGCCTGATCACCGACAACGACGAGACAGCCTATAGGGAGGAGGTCAGAGACCTGGCCGGGTGGTACCAGAATAACAACCTATCCCTCAACGTAACCAAGACCAAGGAAATGATTGTGGACTACAGAAAAAGGATGACCGAGCACGCCCCCATTCTCATCGACGGGGCTGTAGTGGAGCAGGTTGAGAGCTTCAAGTTCCTTGGTTTTCACATCAACAAAAAACTAGAATGGTCCAAACACACCAAGACAGTCGTGAAGAGGGCACGACAAAGCCTATTCCCCCTCAGGAAACTAAAACGATTTGGCATGGGTCCTCAAAAGGTTCTACAGCTGCAACATCGAGAGCATAGTTGCGTCACTGTCTGGTATGGCAATTGCTCGGCCTCCGACCGCAAGGCACTACAGAGGGTAGTGTGTACGGCCCAGTATATCACTGGGGCTAAGCTGCCTGTCATCCAGGACCTTTACACCAGGCAGTGTCAGAGGAAGGCCCTAAAAATTGTCAAAGACCCCAGACACCCCAGTCATAGACTGTTCTCTCTACTACCACATGGCAAGCGGTACCGGAGTGCCAAGTCTAGGATAAAAAGGCTTCTCAACAGTTTTTACCCCCAAGCCATAAGACTCCGGAACAGGTAATCAAATGGCTACCTGGACTATTTGCATTGTGTGCCTCCCCCAACCCCCTTTTCGCTGCTGCTACTCTCTGTTTATTATATATGCATAGTCACTTTAACTATACATTCATGTACATACTACCTCAATTGGGCCGACCAACCAGTGCTCCCACACATTGGCTAACCGGGATATCTGCATTGTGTCCCGCCACCCACCAACGCCTTTTTTACGCTACTGCTACTCTCTGTTCATCATATATGCATTGTCACTTTAACCATATCTACATGTACATACACCTCAATCAGCCTGACTAACCGGTGTCTGTATGTAGCCTCGCTACTTTTATAGCCTCGCACTGTTATTTTTCACTGTCTTTTTACTGTTGTTTTATTTCTTTACTTGCCTATTGTTCACCTAATACCTTTTTTCCACTATTGGTTAAGCCTGTAAGTAAGCATTTCACTGTAAGGTTGTATTCGGCGCATGTGACAAATAAATAATAAACTTTGATTTGATTTGATTTCCCAGGATATAGACATATATTGGCAGAAAACTTAAATATGTCTAATATTGGCAGAAAACTTAAATTCTTGTTCATCTAACTGCACTGTCCAGTTTACAGTAGCTATTGCAGTAGAATAATACCATTCTATTGTTTGAGGAGTGCACAGTTTTGAACATGAACAAATTAGGCACATTTGGGCAGTCTTGATACAAAACAGACTAAAACGTTGCATGTACTCTGCTGTCATCTAGTGGCCAATATCTAAATTGCACCTGGGCTGGAATAATACATTATGGTCTTTCTCATGCATGTCAAAGATAATGATACAAAAAAAATACAAAAAAAGTTGTTTTTTCTTCTTTGTATTATCTTTTACCAGATCAAATGTGTTATATTCTCCTACATTCCTTTCACATTTCCACAAACTTCAAAGTGTTTCCTTTCAGCTGGTACCAAGAAAATGCATATCCTTGCTTCAGGGCCTGAGCTACAGGCAGTTAGATTTGGGTATGCCGTTTTAGGAGAACATTTTTTTTTAAACGGCCGATCCTTATTAATGTAAGCTTGGCAGGGAATGAGAGCTGGGTGGTGACAGCTTTGAATGTAGCCTAACGACTTTCTCTAACACATGTATGAGTAGAAAGTTAAGTCTCCGAACTGCCTGCACATTGCAAGAACATTTTGGACATACTGTACCCTTACCCGTGCATGCCTTACAAAGTATATACTGTATACAGCGCAAGAGTGCATACAAATACACTACAGTACATGTCAACATTAAAGCTAGGACACCTGCCTTTGTAAACTCTTTGTGAAACTCTCAATTTCCACTGCAGGAGCTGTTATTATCATGTAGTTATTATCTAACGGCCATAAAGGTGTATACACATACAGGTAAAGGATACTGAATGAGGGGCTGTGGAGTTTGATGGAAATCATTCACGACACTGACCTTTATGCCAACTTAAACTTGCTGCCTGGGACCCAGCACCTTCCTTGTGGCCCATTTCTGACAAAAATCTACTTGGACAGCCTGCTAAAGCCACTAGCGCCATTCGACCCTGCAGCTGCCCTCAGTATCCTACCCTAGCTGTGTGCAGATGGCCACGGAGGACCATATCCTTCTTAATATCTCACCAAGTGAACAGTGGCCATACCAGACTGGGTACCAGCTGCTGTCTGTTACCTCATGGCCTTGCTTATGTGACTGGAGGGATAGGTACTGGCATCGTTTCATAGATATGGGCGTGACCCCTTCCCATGTTTATGACACAGGGTAGCCCTATCACAACGAGAAACATTGTCATGTTCACCCAAGCACTCGAGTTCACAAAATTTCAATTGCATTTCAAGCACACAACCTACTAATTATCTACCGCCCTTCTCTTTTAACTCTTCCTCCATTCACTCAGAGTTCAATGAGCAAACAAACATAAGGGGGAAACAATAAGCTGGAGTTATTGCGGTACTCTGGGTGGTATCAATCTTGTTTAAAAAAATGTAAACGGGTGTATTTATAGAACCTGGTTCATAACGGAATATTTCCACAAGCAAACAGTCCTGCTGTGCAGCATCTATGGCATCTGGCCATGTCTTTTCTCCTCAGCTGCAGTTATTCTGAACATGCGGAATTGCTCATTTTGGCATCTCTGTAGATTAGTGTTGTGTATACGTAAAGCAGACATATTACAGACATATTGCTTGTTCCGAGGGATGCAATGGTGGATTTTATGTTCAGACACAGAGAGCTGCTTCAGTGGACTCAGAGATCACTGAGCAATGAACAACCCTGAGCCAGACATCATGCTTTAGATTCTGTGGGATTGTATATCAGATCGTTTTATACATTTGTCAATGAATCCACCATGGTACTATTTCACTATAATGTTATGTTTGTTTTCGTTGCTCTATAAGACATCATCGGTTAAAAACAAGGGACTTATTGGACTCCATGGATAAACTAAAATCATTCAAGTACAGCAGAAACTCAGCAAGATGCCTGATTGACTACTGCGAAAGGCTGCTTCTTAAAGAATTTAACTGTGGGGAATTAGCAGAATCCCCACCATAGAGGAGCAGAGGCTAAATGAAGCCCATGAGTCATTGTCATGGAAGTGTTCCATTTTGAACAAGCAGCCTACCCAGCTGGCAAATTTCACTCCTTGGAAGTTGTGGGAACGTATGTTTTTGGTTTCACATTGGTTGTAGGAACGAAGCCATACGTTTTCTGACTGGTAAAACAGAATGTATTTTATTGTTCTGAGAACAGAAGTGAAAATTTAGCCTGTTCTGAACATTTTTATTTTTAGATTGCAGGGAGGTTCTGAAAACGTTTTACTCTGCTCTGGTTCCTTGGAAGTCATCTAGGTGATTAATGGTTTATGTTGGCCTGGTATGTTATGGTTCCCAATCAGAGACAGCTGTTCATCGTTGTCTCTGATTGGGGATCATATTTAGGCAGCATTTCCTCATTGTGCTTTGTGGGATCTTGTCTACAGATAGTTGCCTGTGTGCACACCAGTAGCATCATGTTTTGTTTGTGCTTGTTTGTTTTGTTTGGTGAGTTTCTATTAATTAAAATATGTGGAATTCTACGCACGCTTGGTCCGCTCATTATAACGATTGTGACAATGGCACGGCATTAGAATCTATGATCTTCTTTTCTCTATCCATGGAATTACTCCAATGTGCCCACAGGATAGAGCTAGAATGCCATGTTTTTTTACACATACAAAGTAATACATTTTAGTCTATTCAAACAGACCCCATTTCAAAGGAATCAAGCTCTCATTAAGATCAGGTGAGGCCAATTAGTGGGCGTGGCCATCACACCTGAACACACTTAAGGGTGTGTTCGCAAAATCGACCTGGAGTGCCAGAATGCTCTCAGTGTGTTGTCAGATTGTCAGTTCGTAAATTCAGAGCCTTTCGCTCTTGGTGCGTTCAGAGCACACACTGGACATCTGGCTGAGGAGTAGGGTTGATACGAGCGTTCTGACCTCAATGGCAGTCAAGTTGTAGTTGTAGCGATGAGACAAGATAGTAACTACTAACAATTGGATACCACGAAATTGGGGAGAAAAGGGGGTAAAAAATAGTTTTTTTTTAACGAATGCTCAAGCTTGCTAACTACTTCCAGACATAAATGAGAACACCTCACTCTGACCATATAACTCGCCCTAGCAGAGCTGGTTAGGCTGTTTTCATATTGTCTAAATCGTTGGTGACTGTAATTATGCTTCTTGACACTATTTAATTATGCTTTTTTTGCCGGACAAAACCATTTTTTACCCCCTTTTCTCCCCAATTTCGTGGTATCCAATTGTTAGTATCTTGTCTCATCGCTACAACTCCCGTACGGGTTCGGGAGAGACAAAGGTCGAAAGCCCCGCATCCTCCGAAACACAACCCAACCAAACCGCACTGCTCCTTAACACAGCGCGCATCCAACCCGGAAGCCAGCCGCACCAATGTGTCGGAGGAAACACCGTGCACCTGGCGACCTGGTTAGCATGCACTGCGCCCGGCCCACCACAGGAGTCGCTATTGCGTGATGAGACAAGGATATCCCTACCGGCCAAACCCTACCTAACCCGGACGACGCTAGGCCAATTGTGCGTCGCCCCACGGACCTCCCGGTCGCGGCCGGCTACGACAGAGCCTGGGCGCGAACCCAGAGTCTCTGTTGGCACAGCTAGCACTGTGATGCAGTGCCCTTGACCACTGCGCCACCCAGGAGGCCCGAGCATTCGTAAATTAATCAGTTATTCTGCGCTCGAATGCACCCCAAGATAAAGGATTTAATTAAATGCTGAGAACGGAATGTATGTTTTTAAATAAAAAAAATGGAATGTTCTCTGAACATTACTAAAGTTCTCTTGTATTCTTAACGTTTCTCGGAACAATTTGAGAACTTTAAATAGAACCATGAGGACACGTTATGCTTAAGTACTGAATTTCCCACAGAAGAGCGTTGTTTCTTAAAGGTTTAATATGCAGAAATCGCTATGTCGTTTCCTGGTTTCTAAAATTATAATATTTTACCTAATTTCAGTTTGTGACAAAACAATCCTTGCACCATCTAAGCCACTGTGAAATATCTTTTCAATAACTACAAATATTGTATTTTCAGCTATTTGAAGCTGGTGTACAAACACGAGAGTAAAATATGCAAAAACAAAACTTGGAAAGCATATAAAAAGTGCACATAGAAGAGATCTACTGCGTCTTAGACTAGCTTTCAATGAAAATGACAGATCTATAACTAACGTTTCTATGTTCATTTTGCTCGGGGTCGCCCAAAAAGTTACATATTGCAGCTTTAATGTTCTTGGAACAATTTGAGAACATGACTTTAAACAGAACCATGAGGAAACCTGTAGGAAACATTGAACTGAAATTCCCACAGAAGAGTGTTGTTTCTTAACCTCTTGCCTCTACTTGGGACGCTTGCGTCCCAACTAGAGCTCTGGAAATGCAAATGCGCTACGCTAAATGCTAATAGTATTAGTTAAAACTCAAAAGTTCATTAAAATACACATGCAGGGTATCAAATTAAAGCTACACTCGTTGTGAATCCAGGCAACAAGTCAGATTTTTAAAATGCTTTTCGGCGACAGCATGAGAAGCTATTATCTGATAGCATGCACCAATACACTACAACAGAAAAGCACAGCAGGGGACGTAAACAAAATAATTAGCATTTCGGCGTTACACAAACCGCACAATAAAATAGAAAACAGTCATTACCTTTCACCATCTTCTTTGTTGGCACTCCTAGATGTCCCATAAACACTATTGGGTCTTTATTTCGATTAAATCGGGCCATATAAAGCCAAGATATCGTTATATGTAGACTGTGTGATAAACGAAAAAAACAGCGATTTCACAACGTAACGTCATTTTTTAAAATTCAAAAAGTAGACGATAAACTTTCACAAAACACTTCGAAATACGTTTGTAATGCTACTTTAGGTATTAGTAAACGTTAATAAGCGATAAAAATCATCCATAGGCGATGTAGAAATCATTAGCTGTCGTCTTGGAAAAAATTTCAGGAGAGAGCTCTTCCGGAATGATCTGGGCGGAGACTGGAGGTAAGTGGTGCCCCTCTTTCGGTTCAACCGAGAATCAAAGATGATTCAATTCACAAGACTCTAGACAACATGGGGATGCTGTGGGAGTTGAATGCTCGGTCTTATCTAATTCGGCTCACTGTTAACAATTGCTGGAAGTGGCGCAAGGATATTTATTTCCATTTTCTGTGATCAGGTTTTCCTGCGCTTTCCGATGTAACACACGTTATGTAATAGCCACAGTCGTTTTAAAAACGTCCGAGGGTTTCCTATCCACACATTCTAACCATATGAACGTACTATATTCCTGGCATGAGTAGCAGGGCGCTGAAATGTTGCGCGATTTTTAACAAAATGTTCAAAAAAGTAGAGGGTCGACTGAAGAGGTTAATGTTCTCTGAACTACTTGAGATCATTCCCAATGTCAAACCAGTTGGAAAACGTTCCTAGAACATTATCAACATTTAAATTAAATGTAACTATGTTTGAACTTTTAGGAAACGTTATGTTAAAGTAATGAAATACCAAGAAATATGCTGATAATGTTCCAAAGCCAAGCAACTATTCTGCAACATTCCCAAGTTGTGGGAAGGTTGTATGCAAAATAACCATAGGACAACCATGCTCGCACCAATCTCTAAGAAACATATTGTTCTCTGAACATTGTGTGCTAGCTGGGTACGCCGTGGAACAACACGCCCCACTTAGTGTCCCTGACGAGGTGTCAAAGACACACATCAAGCCCAAACACTGCAGGCTGCATGACACACACCACACAGTGGCACAGTTCAAACATACATAACCAATCAACATACCCCCATGAACACACACACACTCACGCGCGCACACACACTGAGGCATGCCCCGCCCTTCACCTGTGGGTTGGGACCAAGGCTGACATTGAGTGATTATAACACAGTTTACCGTAAAATGAATACCGGTAAGCAAGTGTGGTCACACCTTGTTATCACAGGCAAGAGCAGAGCATGACAAGTAGACTCTTAAACACTTTAGCTTGTTTCCCCCGTAGGGTTCCTGGATATCATGATACACCCAGTGTGTATCATGGGGCGTGGAATTATTGGATCTGTTGATAAAGATGATAGAAATAATAGAAATGCTGAGCTATATTGTGTGCAACATTTTTTTTGTGTGTTATATTATTCTATACATCACACAATTGTCCAGTGAAATAGATTTTGTTTAACAAGTAATGAACAAAAATCTCAAAAAGATTCAAATATGTTTTATGAGATTGGAGAACACATTGGGAAGGGACCTTAGACCATTCCTCCATACAGAATTTTTCCAGATCCTTGATATAGTTTGTGGACTGCCCTCTTCATGCCAAACCACAGGTTTCCAATGGGGTTCAAGTCCAGAGACTGAGATGGTAATGGCAAAATGTTGGATTTTGTGGTCAATTAACTTTGTGGATTTTCGAGTGTACTTTCGGGTTATTGTCTTGTTGGAAGATTCACTTGCAGACAAGTTTCAGCCTCATGGCAATCAGGTTTTTGGCTAAAATGTCCTAGAACTAGATAACGTTCAAGATGCTGTTGACCTTAACTAAGGGCCCCAGGACCAGTGGAAGCAAAATAACCCCAGAACATCAAAGATATACCACCATATTTTACGGTGGGGATTAGGTATTTTCTGGTTATGCGTTGTTCTTTTGAAGGCCAAATCCACAACTGGTAATCTGGGACAAAGAGCTATTTCTTCATGTCATATGACCAGTAAGTTGTTAGCTCATCACAACATCAGCAAGGGCTCTGAGAACCCATTTAACAGTATAGAGTTTCTCCACTAGGTAACCCAATGATGAAGTGTGTGTCAGGAGTTAGAACAGTCAAATCCCAGGATGTGTATACACTACTGGGGATTCCAGGAGCCACAGTACTGCTTTCAGAAGGGGGCCCAGAGTGAGAGGATGGGGACCCTGAGTGCAATCTGTCCGGTGACCTTATAATCTTCTCTCAACGCCATCTGCTCCCTGGGCATTAACAACAGGTGTGACAGGAGAAAAGCTGAGGGCGTGTCACCACTCAGGAAAATCTTAAACTGTGTGTGTCTGTAGGAAACTCTAGGGGCGAGGTTGACATATTGTAGAACTGTCATATATTCTCGAAATTCAAAAACAGTGGTGTGAGGGTATATAGAGTGGGTGCTCTATAATCATGCTTCTACATGTAAAACATTACTCTTCCTAATGGGATGCCAAAACAGAAAATGGCTGGAATGTCACACCAAACAAGAAATATTTCAATGTTACTGAGACACTTTCTTGCATTTATAAACAATTCTTCTGATCATCAGTCAAGGATAGTAGTCAAATAGGAGTGTAGCAATGCCAAATGTTGCAAGAATATGGAATAGGTCAATATTCTCACTCATCATCCTGTCCTAGAACTCATTAACGTGTTGTTTGTTACCAAAACCCTTTCCCAGAAACATGTGGTATTTCATTATTACGTAATGGTAAAGGAATGAAGGCTCCATTTTGGAATTGAACCACATGTACTCTACATGGCAAGGATCAATCAGAGAGGGACAGTTGTTGATTTACTGTATCTAAAAACAGCATGCCTTCATGGAGTGTCTGTCAGGTACTGATGAGTACAACATGTTGGATGACCAAACACACCTAAAATCAAATCAGATGCTCGTCTGCAATGGAGGGCCAGCCATTTTATGTTTATCAAAACATCTGCTTTGAATTTCAACAGAGAGAAACCACAATCTTTTTTCCATATAACCCTCTATGTTTTCCTAAAACATGGTGACTCAATCAAAAATAAATCCATTATTATTTAAGAGCGACTGCACTTCTGATTTCACTTTGTTTTCATGAATGCTCATAAATGACTGAAGGAAAACGAGAGTAGTCTTGGGGTGTGGTTTGAGGGGGTTGTTTTCTTGGGTGTGTCTTCACCATTCAATCATAACAAACAAGGACAGTAGCTACCCAGTTCAAGTTGAAACATTATTGAAAGCAAGCTGGCAACACGCATCAAACATGACGTCAGGTTTGCTTGATTATGAGCTAACGTTAGCTAGTAGGGATCAACTTGTCTTCAAGTGAAATGTTAGCTATGCAAATCTTCCTCTCACAGTACAGTTTGGGAGAGACTATATATTTAGCTAGTTATATTACAGTATCACAGCCTAGTATCAGAACGGCATAGCCTATCAAATAATGACTTGTAGCTTGCTAGCTAATGAAGAAAACTTAGCTACTTAACAACAATACACCAGTGTTGGGTTTGATGGTTGACAGTCCAAGTAGAAGCTAGTCAGATGTAATCCATATCCTGGCCATCTGCCGAAGATTGTTGAACAACTTTATGGAAGGCCATTTTCACTAGAGTAGCTACTTTCTGAGTAAGGGCCAGTACTAACCACACATCTTGTCTAGGGAAGACATTCCAGTGGGCGAGTTAGTTTTTCAACATTCCATTGTTCCTCCTAAGGAGAGGTCTCTGCCCGGGGCATCGGCCATGCAAAGCGGACTCGCCCAGTCTTTTTTTAGATGGCTAACTCTTAATGCAACACACAGATGTATTGAGCCAAAAGCAAAAGATGGAGAAAAGCAAGTCAGTCATGTAAACATTGACTACAAGGCGTCCAGCAACCTCTACGAGAAGGCATACATCAACTACAAGGCATCTATCAAAATCAACGACAAGGCATCCATCAACATCTACTACAAGGCACCCTCTCCTTAGCAGCATACTCTAAATTCTATGTGTACTGTATGCGGCTCCCCAGAAGCAAAAACACATTGCAGGCTGAAATTAACTAACAGCAAAGGACTTGACTCTGTAAAAGTACTCTAGAGAATGACCGGTTGTTCAGGTGAAATGCAACCATTTGAAAAAACGGTATGTAGCCTGCTGATAGACGGTTTCCCCTTCGCCTGACTAGAAGCTATAGATATTTCAGCAGTCAATTAGTCAATTCAGAACGATTCACAACATGCAGGATGAATAGGTGTTCAGGCAAGCAAGTGCTCAGCTGTTGCCTCTCGGCTGTAGTGAGTGTGTGAAACCAACTTGACCACTCGTTGACAAGCCTGGTGGCAGCTCTCTTTGTGCAAACATGTTAAATAAAACAAAAGCCACAAGCTTACTGGACTCCCACTGTGATGATTGAGAAAGTTACAGTAGCAGTCATTTGCCTATGTATGGGAAAGCCCTCATCTCGTACCATAATCTACAGTACATTATGCAATGTGGAACAGACCAAAATACCTATATTAAATGATCATCAACAGACTTCAGACATATGAAAAATCCCTCTGAAAAGCTTTTGTCTTTCTGGTGATGTTAAAATTAGCTGACCCTGACACTGTTTAAGATGTGAGTTAGTGTTTCATTGACATTGTAGCATTGACACCCCAAAGCCACAAAGCTACAGTGTTATTAGATGGAGCCTCTGGCAGTGACTCAACAGATATGAGTTAGGGCCTACCTGAACAGGCAGTTAACCCACTGTTCCTAGGCCGTCATTGAAAATAAGAATTTGTTCTTGACTGACTTGCCTAGTTAAAAAAAAAAAAAAATTAAAATTAAAAAATAAATACTGGCAGTCATTAAATCTTGTTTTTAATGTGTTGTCTTTACTCACTTCACACTCCACAGCCCTTGTTGGCCGCATAATTGACTGGTTTATACTTGCCATTAAAATATCTTAATTAAATGGAATCATCCCATATGTTTTACATTTATATGGAATCAAGAGCAAACAGCATAAGTGGTCACAGTGAAATTGGACATTAGTTGTCCTCAATGTAACTGTTTAACACTTCAAAAGGTTTGGCGAATGGTATCACTTGTACGTTGTTGTTTACATCTATGCAGAGGCCCTTTGCTCCACTAGGAGTAAATTAAGTAAAAGTTAAGTAAGTCATGACATCTATGCATGTGAGTAGCTCCTCAGAGGAGGAAGGGGAGGATCATCCTCAGTGAATTTCATAAAAATAACATTTTGAAAACATTTAAAATGTTATCCTTTTTACATGAAACTACACTAAATATATTCACGTCACCAAATAATTGATTAAAACACACTTTTTACAATGAAGGTCTACAGTAGCCTTAACAGCACTCTGTAGGGTTGCACTATGGTGTAGCCGGAGGACAGCTAGCTTCCATCCTCCTCTGGGTACATTAACTTCAACAAAACCAAGGAGGTTCATGGTTCTCACCCCCTTCCATAGACGTACACAGTAATTATGACAACTTCTCCTCCAACCTATCCTCCAACCTATCAGAGCTCTTGCAGCATGAACTCATATGTTGTCCAGCCAATAAAAAAGGATCAGTGAATCTAGTACTGAAAGTATAAGCTACAGCTAGATAGCACTGCAGTGAATAAAATGTGGTGAGTAGTTGACTCAAAGAGAGAGAAAGACAATAGTTGTACAGTTTTGAACAAATTAATTTCTTCCAAAATGAATGAGAAGCAAGAGAGTGATGGAGAGAAAGATTGTCATTTATTTTCAGTTTCACTTACTTAGCTAGCAAATGCAGCTAGCTAGTTTAGCCTACTCAAACACCCTGCTCAAACAGAGGGATGCTATGTTAGCTTGCTGGCTATGGCTATCCAACACAACACTCTTCCAAGTCAAGGTAAGCTTTTGGTTTTATTCATTTATTGCCCCTGGGTCACCCCGGTGTAATTGCTAAACTGCTTACTGACTGTACCGCTACTGCAAGATTGTGGCGGGTTTACTAACTTGTTAGTTCTATAAGTTATGTTGACTATGATGTTACTTTAGCTAATATGGTGACAACGATGTAGGCTGTGTGTAGCGGTTATGATATGGTTTGGCTTGGAAAGTATTATTCGCCAGGTCACATACAGCTGATGTGTTGTGCATAGAAGTCCACAAGCGAAGGGAAAGGTAAGAGGAGGAGAGCGCATACATGCGAGAAGGAATACAACGTGGCTGCTTCATAGTGAATATTGTTTACGAGTGATCAGGACTGTATTCATTGTGCCGATTCTGTTCAATTTTTTTTCTTCAACAGAAGTAACCTGAACGAAACGGGGATAAACATACCTGAATTTGTTCAATAGAAACTCTTGTTTTCAACTGTTGGACTAATGATTACACCATGTGTCACTGTCTGTCCATGTGTCACTGTCCATGTGTCACTGTCTGCCACCTCAACATTTTCTCTCGACCTGTGTGCACCTAAGTTGTACACTTTCTTTCATAGGCGAGGTTGTAGCAAGCTCATAATGGGTATAGGCAAAATTAGAGTATCATGTATTTAGTAGCCTAAACCTATCGCTGTTACATTGAACTGGGAGAATGGAATATTAACGACAGTCATCCAATATGCTGCAATAGAAATAAATACATGCTCATGAAAAAAAATAAACATCCTCCCTCATTTTAAACGGCACTGACTGACACTGGTGTGAAGCCATAGGACCACATCGCATCTGACAGCTACTGCACAGTGTAGCTGTCAAATGCTCACCAGATAATATCCGTCAGTTAACATGACCTTTATGAATTATGAAGCCTTTAGGTGCTTTATAGGTGCTTGTTTTGATTACATACTGCAAATGCATCAACATTCACAAAAAGGGACGTTAGCTGATGAAGATTATGCCATAGAATAAAACAAATAAGATTTCCTAAGCCTGTGTTTGGGGTGGCAGGCAGGGGCGGAAATCTGATCAACTTTGGAGTGGACAATTACATGACATTTTCTCAAGAGCAATTCCTGAGGGACACACCAAAAGTAGTGCTGTAACACATAGCCTACATTATAATATATTAAATGTATATTGATGAACCATAATTACTACTACTGGATAATTGATACGTAGTTAACTGAAGGGTTTTCCCAACTTGTTCAAGTGTTTAAATCATTATAATACTACTACAAATAATAGTTATAGCAGTATTCCTTATCAGTCCAGTATATATGCAGGCATTTGTATTTACAACCAGCAATACCAAGAAAAGCCAGTAGGGAGCAATGGTACTGTACACTGTGTATGGGTGCAGTTTTCGTAAATACAACGAGCATGGTGTGATCTCATCTAAAATAATCTCCATTGAGAACCAACGTCTCAGTATTGAATTTACCTTTTTATTTGACTTTTTCCGATACATTTATATGGTCATTAAATATGTGCCACTGGCCTGAGTCTACTACAATAGCTTTACAAGAACAAAAAGCAAAAAAATAAGTACAATTCTAAAAGCAAAATAACTACTTCAATGAATAACCCCAAATATCCTTCAAAAATACTTATTTATTGTTCAGTCAGTGTCTCAACTCTTCAAACAACAGCTATGGACAAATACACTACCATTCAAACGTTTGGGGTCACTTAGAAATGTCCTTGTTTTTGAAACAAAAACAAAAAAAATGGTCCATTAAAATTACATCCAATTTATCAGAAATACAGTGTAGACATTGTTAATGTTGTAAATGACTATTGTAGCTGGAAACGGCTGTTTTTTTAATGGAATATCTGCACAGGCGTACACAGGCCCATTATCAGCAACAATTACTCCTGTGTTCCAATGGCACGTTGTGTTAGCTAACCCAAGTTTATAATTTAAAAAGGCTAATTGATCATTAGAAAACCCTTTTGCACTTATGTTAGCACAGCTGAAAACTGTTGTGTTGATGAAACAAGCAATAAAACTGGCCTTCTTTAGACTAGTTGAGTATCTGGAGCATCTGAAACTCGTCAGTCTATTCTTGTTCTGAGAAATTATGGCTATTCCATGTGAGAAATTGCCAAGAAATTGAAGATCTCGTACAACTCTGTGTACTACTCCCTCCACAGAACAGCGCAAACTGGCTCTAACCAGAATAGAAAGAAGAGTGGGAGGCCTGAGCAAGAGGACAAGTACATTAGAGTGTCTAGTTAGAGTGACAAGTACATTAGAGTGTCTAGAGAAACAGATGCCTCACAAGTCCTCAACTGGCAGCTTCATTAAATAGTACCCGCAAAACACCAGTCTCAACGTCAACAGTGAAGAGGCGACTGTTTTATTGTATTGAGTGGTAGAAGTAAAGAAATGTCTAACATATCCTTTGTTTGAACTACTTACTGGAGGTCAGGATCAAATCATTGTGAGGCAAAGGGTGGGGGGGTCGCAATCTTTTGAAACTTAAAAACACGCTATTAAGTGTCTATAATCATCACAAGTGCTTTCATTGCATATTATTGAAATGACAAGTTAAGTTTACAGTGATATATTGGGGGGCACAAATCATATTTTTTCTAGGATGGGGGTCGTGTCCCCCCCGTCTCCCCTGGGATTTCCACCTCTGGCGGCAGGTACCCTAGTGGTTAGAGCGTTGGGCCAGTAACCAAAAGGTTGTTCCACTGGATGTCATAAGGTGAATGCACCAATTTGTAAGTCGCTCTGGATAAGAGCGTCTGCTAAATGACTTAAATGTAAATGTAAATGTTGCTGGATCGAATCCCCGAGCTGACAAGGTACAAATCTGTTGTTCTGCTCCTGAACAAGGCAGTTTAACCCACTGTTCCCCGGTAGGCTGTAACTGTAGATACAATTTTGTTCTTAACTGACTTGCCTAGTTAAATAAAGGTTCAATAAAAAAATACCACATACCTTTTTTTGGCGTTCATCCACAACCCCTTCAAAAACCCGTTAATTTCCCCATATGCTTTGTCCAACGAACCATGGCAGAGTTAGTGCCTACAAAAAGATGCCATTACTATTGAGCTCTATAGCTACACTGTTTAGTACAGTATAAAATGAATTAAGAGGGAAATGAAGGAACACGTGAACAAACGGCAGCCTATATTTATGTGCATTCTTCCATGAATAAACTGAACTGACACACATCATACATTTTCCTGATGTGACCTGACTTAGTCTATAGCTGCTCGAGGCTGACATAACACGATCAAAAGTAACCTGCACTGATGTCTGACCAAACATAAGTAGTACAGAAAGCAGAGTTGTATGTGATCCCTCCCATGTTGGGATTACAGTAAGATCAAAAAGTATCACAAAAGACTTAAGACCTTTTGAAAGTAAACCTACACAGTAGGCCTACGTCTAAAGTTTAAACTACGGATTACGAAAAACAATCATGCATACTTGTCAAGCATTCTTTAGAGTGAAAAATGATTTTTGAATTATAATAAATTCTTCACTTGCATACGAGAAATTATTAAATGATTAAAATTGATTTACACTCGTTATTCAACATCACCTGTTCCTCAGCTCACATTAGAATGAAACCCTCAGTAGCTTTTCGCTAATCATCCGGGGCTGCCCGAGATTCATTTAACCTGCTCTGATCAGTGTTCACACAGCATAGCATCCAACTAACACATCCATCCAAAAGAGACCTGGCTCTTAATGAACTTAGTATGGGTCCATCATGGAACAGCTGTGAGTGTTTCAATTTTGCTTCAATTAAAAGGAATCCATCATTTTTCCTTGAATGGATTTGGTGTCTGTGGTCAGTGAGCAGCAGAGTTACTCCGATCTTTGTCAAATTCATAAATATTCTTTGTTGAAATAACCATTTGTGTGCCAAAATGTGGTTAATTTCAATTTGCCCTGAGAGTATACACATATATTGTGTTAGACAGCTGTCTATCGTTGTCTCTGATTGGGAATCATACTTAGGCTGCCTTTTTTCCTTTGTATTTTGTGGGTAGTTATCTTTGTTAGTGGCACTATAGCCCTTGTAAGCTTCACGGTCGTTTCTTTGTTTATTGTTTTGTTGGCGACATTTACATAAACAAAGGAAAATGTACGCTCACCACCCTGCACCTTTTTCCGGTCATTTCCACAACGACGTCCGTGACAACCAGACTCTTTAAAAACCCCAACATGTTTTCTGAGGCAGACTCATTTTCTTTTGTGATGCACTGACCGAACTAAAGGAAGGCTAGCTCCTGGCTAGTGTTCTATGATGAAGACACTGCTTGCGTCTTCATCAGTATTAATGCAGGTCACGTGGTGGAGGTCCATTATGGGTTACCACACCCTGCTACTGTAATTCAACGGCTCAAACACGAGACCTATGTGGCAGGGTCTACAGTCAATCACGGGTTAGAAAAATAAAACCAGCCCCATCGCAAACACCGACGTCTTGCTCCCAGACAAATTAAACAACTTCTTTGCTCGCTTTGAGGACAATACAGCGCCACTGACATGGCCCGATACCAAAACCTGTGGGCTCTCCTTCACCGTGGCCAATGTGAGTTAAACATTTAAACGTATTAACCCTCGCAAGGCTGCTGGCCCAGACGGCATCCCTAGCCGCGTCCTCAGAGCATGCGCAGACCAGCTGGCTAGAGTGTTTACAGACATATTCAATCAATTCCTATTCCAGTCTGCTGTTCCCACATGCTTCAAGAAGGACACCATTGTTCCTGTCCCCAAGAAAGCTAAGTTAACTGAGCTAAACGACTATAGCTCCTTAGCACTCACTGCTGTCATCATGAAGTGCCTCTTAATGAAGAAGTTACAGGTCTGTGAGAGCCAGAAATCTTGCTTGTTTGTAGGTGACCAAATACTTATTTTCCACCATAATTTGCAAATAAATTCATTAAAAATCCTACAATGTGATTTTCTGGATTTAAAAAAATTATTTTATCTGTCATAGTTGAAGTGTACCTATGATAAATTACAGGCCTCATCTTTTTAAGTGGGAGAACTTGCACAATTGGTGGCTGACTAAATACTTTTTTACCCCACTGTATGGTACTCTATACCATCTACTACATCTTGCCTATGCTGCACAGCCATCACTTATCCATATATTTATATGTACATATTATTATTCATCCCTTTACACTTGTGTGTATAAGGTAGTTGTTGTGAAATTGTTAGATTACTTGTTGGATATTACTGCACTGTTGGAACCAGAAGCACAAGCATTTCGCCACACTCGCATTAACATCTGCTCACCATGTGTATGTGACCAATCAAATTTGATTTGACCTATCTCCCACCCCATCAAAGAGCAATGAACAGACAGAGAGGGGGGAAGATAAGAGACGCGCTTTCCTAAAGCCAGTATTGTCTGCTTCAGACCAGTCTCCTGCTGAGAGCGTGACGGCTCTAGAATCTGATCCCCTTCATGCCTGGTAGCCTGGTAGCCCCTCTCATCCATACATACAACCCTGCTCTATAATAATCAGCCACGATGAATGGTTTTCAGAAAAACACATTTTACAGCGCAGAATGCATGAAGACAGGCTTTTTTTGTTTAGGTTAGTAACCTGGACTCGGGTAGACTAACATAGTAAATGTGACTTGTTTCAGTGGGTCCCTACTTCACAGGAGAGCCTTAATAACAAACTTGAATGCCATCTGTAAATATGAAAACAATTGTTAAAATACCAGCCTAGTTGGTTCAGCCACAGAAAAAGTCAGCAACCTTCCTGCTAGCCATGATTGGCTGAGATGATGAGTGGGCTGGACATGCCGAGAGATGAGTTCTGATTGGTTTGCCATGTAGCACGCTTCTGTCTATTTGAGCTGGTCAGTATGTGTAACCCGTAAAAAAAAATATATATATATATATATATATAATATATATATATTGTGTAGTAGAACTGCATAAAAAGTTTTCCTCTACACTTTCTGGAGGACCGAGTTTTGAAATCAGTGGAATTGGAGTATGATAGCTAAGGAGATGGAGAAAACACTTGTCTCCAGATTACATCTTTAAACTAAGGTCAACCATGGCATCCGTGACAGAGAGTGAGAAGCGTCCGTCCATGTATACAGGTAAGATAGTCTAGCTAGCTACATTTTCATATATTACACATTTCTAACTTAGTCAGAAAGTAGTTTTCATTTCAAGTTAAAGTGTACTGTTAGCTAGCAAGCTAACGTTAGCTGGCTGGCTCGCTAGCTAACGTTATGTGTATGATCTGTGTAGTAATATTATTTGTATCTCAGTGCCATTTGCTTTGCTAGTTATAGCCTAATTTTAGCTAGCTAACATTGAACCTGGTTGGTTAGCTACCTGCAGATTCATGCTGGGTAGTAATGTCATGAGGTGGGATTATGGTTCATTGTTTAGCTAGCTAGCTAGCTACATGTCTTAATAACTTTTTGTGACTAGGGGGCAGTATTTTTATTTTTGGAAAAATAATGTTCCCATAGTAAACGGGATATTTTGTCAGGACAACATGCTAGAATATGCATATAATTGACAGCTTAGGATAGAAAACACTCTAAGGTTTCCAAAACTGTAAAAATATTGTCTGTGAGTATAACATAACTGATATTGCAGGCGAAAGCCTGAGAAACATCTAATCCGGAAGTGCCTCATGTTTTGAAAGCGCTGCGTTCCAATGCGTCCCTATTGAGCAGTGAATGGGCTATCAACCAGATTACTTTTTCTCCGTATTCCCCAAGGTGTCTACAGCATTGTGACGTAGTTTTACGCATTTATGTTGAAGAATACCCGGAAGCGGCTACATTGCGCACTGGTCACCTGATGGCTCCCAGAGTGATTCTCATGTAAAATACAGAGGTAGCCATTATTCAAATGGGTCCTACTGAAAAACCAATTGTCCCGGTGGATATATTATCGAATAGATATTTGAAAAACACCTTGAGGATTGATTATAAACAACGTTTGCCTTGTTTCTTTCTATTATGGAGCTAATTTGGAATATTTTTCGGCTTTCGTGACTGCAATTTCCGGGTGATTTCTCAGCCAAACGTGAAGAACAAACGGAGCTATTTCGCCTACAAAAATAATATTTTTGCAAAAAAGGAACATTGGCTATCTAACTGGGAGTCTCGTGAGTGAAAACATCCGAAGCTCATCAAAGGTAAATGATTTTATTTTAATGCTTTTCTGGTTTTTGTGAAAATGTTGCCTGCTGAATGCTAACGCTAAATGCTATGCTAGCTATCAATACTGTTACACAAATGCTTGTTTTTCTATGGTTGAGAAGCATATTTTGAAAATCTGAGATGACAGGGTGATTAACAAAAGGCTAAGCTGTGTCTCAATATATTTCACTTGTGATTTTCATGAATAGGAATATTGTCTAGGAAGATTTATGTCCGTTGCGTTATGCTAATTCGTGTCAGGCGATGATTATGCTCCCTCATGCGGGATGGGGAGTCACTAGAGGTTTTAACAAAAGACTCCACTATGCAAGTAACCATTTCATTACAATGTTAACTTCTTGCGTCGAGCCATCCCGGATCCGGGATAATGACTACAGCCTCAAGCCCATTACCATAACGCGACGTTAACTATTCATGAAAATCGCAAATGAAATGAAATAAATCTGCTAGCTCTCAAGCTTAGCCTTTTGTTAACAACACTGTCATCTCAGATTTTCAAAATATGCTTCTCAACCATAGAAAAACAAGCATTTGTGTAACAGTATTGATAGCTAGCGTAGCATTTAGCATTAGCATTCAGCAGGCAACATTTTCACAAAAAACAGAAAAGCATTAAAATAAAATAATTTACCTTTGAAGAACTTCGGATGTTTTCAATGAGGAGACTCTCAGTTAGATAACAAATGTTCAGTTTTTCCTGAAAGATTATTTGTTTAGGAGAAATCGCTCCTTTTGTTCATCACGTTTAGCTACGAAAAAAACCTGTATCCAGGAGTGTAAATCTATTTGCAAGCTCATTAGCATAACACAACGTTAACTATTCATGAAAATCGCAAATGAAATGAAATAAATCTGCTAGCTCTCAAGCTTAGCCTTTTGTGAACAACACTGTCATCTCAGATTTTCAAAATATGCTTCTCAACCATAGCAAAACAAGCATTTGTGTAACAGTTGATAGCTAGCCTAGCATTTAGCGTTACCATTCAGCAGGCAACATTTTCACAAAAACAAGAAAAGCATTCAAATAAAATCATTTACCTTTGAAGAACTTCGGATGTGTCACGCCCTGGTCGAAGTATTTTGTGTTTTTCTTTATGTTTTGGTCAGGCCAGGGTGTGACATGGGTTTTTGTATGTGGTGTGTAGCTTAGTGGGATTGTAGCTTAGTGGGGTGTTCTGGGAGAGTCTATGGCTGTCTGAAGTGGTTCTCAATCAGAGGCAGGTGTTTACCGTTGTCTCTGATTGGGAACCATATTTAGGCAGCCATATTCTTTGGTTGTATTGTGGGTGATTGTCCTGTGTGTCTTGATGTCCTTGTTAGAGGTTTGTAGACACATGTATAGGCTGTTTTCGGTTTTCGTTTCGTTTATTGTTTTGTTGAGTTTGTGTGTTGATTCGTGTTAAGTTGTTTTATTAAACATGGATCGAAATCTACACGCTGCAGTTTGGTCCGACTCTCCTTCACCAGTAGAAAGCCGTTACAGAATCACCCACCACAGGACCAAGCAGCGTGTCAACAGGCAGGAGCCACAGGAGAAGCGACAGGTGCAGCAGGAGCAACAGCAGCAGCAGCAAAGGCAGCAGCAGGAGAAGCAACAGAGGCAGCAGCAGCAGTGGGAGAGGCTGCACTCTTTGGATAAATGGACTTGGGAGGAGATCCTTGACGGAAAAGGACCCTGGGCAGAGCCATGGATGGAATTGGAGCTGTCGGCGAAGCAGAGTGCTGAGTCTGAGAGTGTGGAGGATGTAGTGGACAGAGTAGAAAGAAAGCTGTTGGCGTGGCATAGTATGCACGGCATACCAGTGCCAGCACCACGCATCAGGCCTACAGTGCGTCCCGCCTGTCCAGCGCTGCCGGAACCTCCCGCCTGTCCGGCGCCGCTGCCGGAGCGTCCCCGCCTGTCCGGCGCCGCTGCGGAGCCTCCCGCCTGTCCGGCGCCGCTGCCGGAGCCTCCCGCCTGTCCGGCGCCGCTGCCGGAGCCTCCCGCCTGTCCGGCGCCGCTGCCGGAGCGTCCCGCCTGTCCGGCGCCGCTGCCGGAGCGTCCCGCCTGTCCGGCGCCGCTGCCGGAGCTTCCGCCTGTCCGGCGCTGTCAGAGCTACCGCCCCTCATGCCAGAGGCGCCAGAGCCCCTCATTCCAGAGGCACCAGTACTCCTCAGTCCAGCACTGCCAGAGCCTTTTCTCCAGTCTGCCCAGCGCCGTCTGAGCTACCCGTCTGCCCAGCGCCGCCAGTACCGCCAGTCTGCCCACCGCCGCCAGTCTGCCCTGTGCCACCTCCACACTCCAGTCCTCCGGTAGCAGCTCCCCGCACCAGGCTTCCTGTGCGTGTCCTCGATCCAGTGCCACCAGTTCCAGCACCACGCACCGGGCCTTCAGTGCGCCTCGCCTGTTCAGCGCAGCCAGCGCTTTTCTCCTCTCCTGCGCTGTTGGAGTCTCCCGCCTGTTTAGCGCAGCCAGAGCCTTTCTCCTCTACAGCGCTGCCGGAGTCTCCCGCCTGTTCAGCGCAGCCAGAGCTGTCAGTCTACATGGAGCAGCCAGAGCTGCCAGATGGCAAGGAGCAGCCAGAGCTGTTAGTCAACATGAAGCAGCCAGAGCTGCCAGTCTGCAAGGAGCTGTCAGTCTGCAAGGAGCTGCCAGTCTGCAAGGAGCTGCCAGTCTGCAAGGAGCTGCCAGTCTGCATGGAGCAGCCAGTCTGCAAGGAGCAGCCAGAGCTGTCAGTCAACATGAAGCAGCCAGAGCTGTCAGTCTGCAAGGAGCTGTCAGTCTGCAAGGAGCTGTCAGTCTGCAAGGAGCTGCCAGTCTGCAAGGAGCTGCCAGTCTGCAAGGAGCCGCCAGTCTGCCCAGCGCCGCCAGTGCTCCCAGTCTGCTCAGCGCCGCCAGTCTGCCCAGCATCGCCAGTCTGCCCAGCGCCGCCAGTCTGCCCAGCGCCGCCAGTCTGCCCAGCGCCGCCAGTCTGCCCAGCGCCGCCAGTCTGTCAGGATCAGTTAGATCCATCAGTCAGCCAGGATCCGCCAGAAGTGCCAGTCGGCCAGGATCTGCCAGTGTGCCAGGATCCGCCAGTGTGCCAGGATCCGCCAGTCAGCCAGGATCCGCCAGTCAGCCAGGATCTGCCAGATCCGCCAGTCAGCCAGGATCCGCCAGTCAGCCAGGATCTGCCAGAACCGCTAGTCAGCCAGGATACGCCAGTCAGCCAGGATCCGCCAGTCAGCCAGGATCCGCCAGTCAGCCAGGATCCGCCAGATCCGCCAGTCAGCCAGGATCCGCCAGTCAGCCAGGATCTGCCAGAACCGCTAGTCAGCCAGGATCCGCCAGTCAGCCAGGATCCGCCAGTCAGCCAGGATCTGCCAGATCCGCTTGTCAGCCAGGATCCGCCAGTCAGCCAGGATCCGCCAGTCAGCCAGGATCTGCCAGATCCGCCAGTCAGCCAGGATCCGCCAGTCAGCCAGGATCTGCCAGAACCGCTAGTCAGCCAGGATCCGCCAGTCAGCCAGGATCCGCCAGTCAGCCAGGATCTGCCAGATCCGCTTGTCAGCCAGGATACGTCAGTCAGCCAGGATACGCCAGTCAGCCAGGATCTGCCAGTCAGCCAGGATCTGCCAGTCGGCCAGGATCTGCCGGATCCGCCAGTCAGCCAGGATCCGCCAGTCAGCCAGGATCTGCCAGAAACGCTAGTCAGCCAGGATCCGCCAGTCAGCCAGGATCTGCCAGTCAGCCAGGATCTGCCGGAACCACCAGCCAGCCAGGATCTGGTAGATCCATCAACCTGCCTGAGCTTCCTCTCACTCCTGAGCTTCCTCTCACTCCTGAGCTTTCTCTCACTCCTGAGCTTTCTCTCACTCTCGAGCTTTCTCTCACTCTCGAGCTTTCTCTCACTCCCGAGCTTCCCCTCAGTCCCGAGCCGCCTCCGTCCCGAGCTGTCCTTCAGTCCCGATCTGCTCCTCAGTCCAGTGGGGTTCTGGGTGAGGACTACTAGGCCATGGTCGGCGGCGAGGGTGGACTATCCAGGGACGCGAGGAAGAGGGACTAAGACAGTGTTTGAGTGGGGTCCGCGTCCCGCACCGGAGCCGCCACCATGGACAGACGCCCACCCGGACCCTCCCTGTTGTTTTGAGGTGCGTTCGGGAGTCCGCACCTTGGGGGGGGGGGTTCTGTCACGCCCTGGTCGAAGTATTTTGTGTTTTTCTTTATGTTTTGGTCAGGCCAGGGTGTGACATGGGTTTTTGTATGTGGTGTGTAGCTTAGTGGGATTGTAGCTTAGTGGGGTGTTCTGGGAGAGTCTATGGCTGTCTGAAGTGGTTCTCAATCAGAGGCAGGTGTTTACCGTTGTCTCTGATTGGGAACCATATTTAGGCAGCCATATTCTTTGGTTGTATTGTGGGTGATTGTCCTGTGTGTCTTGATGTCCTTGTTAGAGGTTTGTAGACACATGTATAGGCTGTTTTCGGTTTTCGTTTCGTTTATTGTTTTGTTGAGTTTGTGTGTTGATTCGTGTTAAGTTGTTTTATTAAACATGGATCGAAATCTACACGCTGCAGTTTGGTCCGACTCTCCTTCACCAGTAGAAAGCCGTTACAGGATGTTTTCAATGAGGAGACTCTGTTAGATAGCAAATGTTCAGTTTGTCCAAAAATATTCTTTGTATAGGAGAAATCGCTCCGTTTGGTACATCACGTTTGGCTACCAAAAAAACCCGAAAATTCATCAAAACGCCGAACTTTTTTCCAAATTAACTCCATAATATCGACTGAAACATGGCAAACGTTGTTTAGAATCAATCCTCAAGGTGTTTTTCACATATCTCTTCGATGATATATCGTTCGTGGAAGTCTGCTTTCCCCTCTGAATCCCATGGGAAAATGCCTGCAGCTGAAGATTACGCACCAATTTAGACAAAGGACACCGGGCGGACACCTGGTAAATGTAGTCTCTTCTGGCCAATCTTCCAATGATATGCCTACAAATACGTCACAATGCTGCAGACACCTTGGGGAAACGACAGAAAGGGCAGGCTCATTCCTGGCGCATTCACAGCCATATAAGGAGACAATGGAAAACAGAGCCTCAAAAATTCTGCTCATTTCCTGTTTGAAGTTTCATCTTGGTTTCGCCTGTAGCATCAGTTCTGTGGCACTCACAGATAATATCTTTGCAGTTTTGGAAACGTCAGAGTGTTTTCTTTCCAAAGCTGTCAATTATATGCATAGTTGAGCATCTTTTTGTGACAAAATATTGCGCTTAAAACGGGCACGTTTTTTTTATCCAATAATGAAACAGCGCCCCCATAGGTTCAAGAGGTTAATGTCACTGCAAAAACTGTTGATAGTTGGTAAATTCGCTCTGGCTATGTACCCCGATTTTCAGAGCACTCGTCTGAGTATGCCAGAGTCCATAATAACTGACACATTTCCGAACGTTCAACACCTGTTGAATATGGCCAGTAAATGTGGCCTGTATGTGGCAACAAAGCGTAATTAAATTGATGCCAGCAGCGCCGTTGCAGTCACCAACGCTCTGGATAGCATAAAAGCAACCTAACCAGCTCTGCTAGGGTGAGTAAAATGTGAACTGTTCTCTCATTTGTGTCTGGAAGTAGCTAGCAAGCTAGCCAACGTTAGCCAGTTAGCTTGGGTACTTGACTGCTGTTAGGACAGAACAATCGGATCAACCCTTAACCTGTTCAACCTATGGGGGCGCTATGTCATTATTGGATAAAAAGACGTGCCCGTTTTAAGCGCAGTATTTTGTCACGAAAAGATGCTCGACTATGCATGGAATTGACAGCCTTGGAAAGACAAAACTCTGACGTCTCCAAAACTGCAAAGATATTATCTGATGAGTGCCCCAGAACTAATGCAACAGGCGAAACCAAGATGAAGTTTCATACAGGAAATGCCCCAGATTCTGAAGGCGCTGTGTTCCAATGTCTCCTTATATGGCTGTGAATGTGCCAGGAATGAGCCTGCGGTTTCTGTCTATTCCCTGAGGTGTCTGCAGCATTGTGACGTGTTTGTAGGCATATCATTGGAAGATTGACCATAAGAGACTACATTTACCTGGTGTCCCGCCCGGTGTCCTGTGTGCGTAATCTGTAGGTCCATGCGCGTTCCATTTCTTCAGAAGAGAAAGTAAAATGCCACGATGGATTTTATCGTCGATAGATATGTGAAAAACACCTTGAGGATTGATTCTAAACATCGGTTTGCCATGTTTCTGTCGATATCATGGAGTTAATTTGGAAAGAAGTTCGCGTTTTAATGACTTAATATATATATATTTTTTCCCTCCCCAAATGTGATGAACAAAACGGAGCGATTAGTCGACACAAATAATATTTTTTGTAAAAACGGAACATTTGCTATCTAACAGAGTCTCCTCATTGAAAACATCTGAAGTTCTTCAAAGGTAAATGATTTTATTTGAATGCTTTTCTGTTTTTTGTGGAAAATGTTGCATGCTGAATGCTAACGCTAAATGCTACGTTAGCCATCAATACTGTTACACAAATGCTTGTTTTGCAATGGTTGAGAAGCATATTTTGAAAATGTTATGCTGGTGAGTGAGGACCCAAAAGCGGTTTAACAGAAACAGAGTCCTTTAATGTCAAAACACAGGGAAGACATAGATCCTCTTCAGATGTATTGAATGGCAAAATAGACAACCCGCAGAGAGGGCGACAAATAAATCATAAAGTCCTTCTGATATTACAGAAGAGTCCCCTTCTTAGCAGCAGAGGAGAATAGCAGGGTTAGCGGCGACAGACTGCTGGTCTCTCTGGGTAGGCGCGGGTTGTAGAGGACAGAGGTACCTGATCACACGTAGCATCAGAAGAACAGGCAGATTCCGACAGGACGAGACAAGGGTGAAGCAAACGAGACGATAGTTTGGTTCTGGCATGAGAAACTCAAACGAGAATCTGACAAAGACAGAAGCAGGAACAGAGAGAGAAATAGAGAACTAATCAGAGGGAAAAAGGGAACAGGTGGGAAAAGGGTGAACGAGGTAGTTAGAGAAGATCAGGAACAGCTGGGGGAAGGAAAGGAAGAGAAGGTAACCTAATACGACCAGCAGGGGGAAACGGAGTGAAGAGAAAGAACAGGAACAAGACATAACATGACAGAAAATCTGAGATGACAGTGTTGTTAACAAAAGGCTAAGCTTGAGAGCAAATAGATTAATTTCATTTCATTTGCGATTTTCATGAATAGTTAACGTTGTGTTATGCTAATGAGCTTGCGGATAGATTTACACAATCCTGGATACAGGGTTTTTTTCGTAGCTAAACGTGACGCAGAAAACGGAACGATTTGTCCTAAACAAATAATCTTTCAGGAAAAACTGAACATTTGCTATCTGAGAGTCTCCTCATTGAAAACATCTGAAGTTCTTCAAAGGTAAATGATTTTATTTGAATGCTTTTCTGTTTTTTGTGGAAAATGTTGCATGCTGAATGCTAACGCTAAATGCTACGTTAGCCATCAATACTGTTACACAAATGCTTGTTTTGCAATGGTTGAGAAGCATATTTTGAAAATCTGAGATGACAGTGTTGTTAACAAAAGGCTAAGCTTGAGAGCAAATACATTAATTTCATTTCATTTGCGATTTTCATGAATAGTTAACGTTGCGTTATGGTAATGAGCTTGAGGCTGTAGTCACGATACCGGATCCGGGATGGCTCGACGCAAGAAGTTAAAGAGATGGCTGGGGCTAAAACTTAAGAGGGTGTGATCGATGCTGAGTGGGTGTAGACAAAGAAGAGTTCTCCAGTAGTAGTACCAAAACATTCAAAGGCCATTTTCTCAAAAGTGAGGTTCGAAGTTTTTTAACTTTCAAAGCAAAATTACTTTCCCATTGTTCCTCAACTGTAGTGTATGATATACCATTTTCTAGATCTGAATCTCTACTTTATCCAATTTAAAAAAACACCCTTTCAAATGTTGCTACACAAGACGGAATCGAGCCGGTCGGTCACTAATGTATGTCCGGGACACTCCAATTAGTATGCTATGTATCAATTTGTGGTTGTCCATCCTCCATTCTGTATGGTATGTTAGAAATTACAATTAATATGTTATGTTATGAATTGCAATTTGTACAATATGTTAAGAATTATCAAAACATATGATATGTTACTAATCCCAATTTGTTGTGGCTAAAGATAGCTAGGTGGCTAATACTAATGTTAGCTAGGCTAGGGGATAGGACTAAGTACTGCAGTGCATCTCCGCCTCATGGACTGCACCAGATTTGGCAGTTCTTGCTGTGAGATGTTACCCCACTCTTCCACCAAGGCACCTGCAAGTTCCCAGACATTTCTGGGGGGGAATGGCCTAAGGCTTTAACCTACGATCCAACAGGTCCCAGACATGCTCAATGGGATTGAGATCCGGGCTCCTCGCTGGCCATGGCAGAACACTGACATTCCTGTCTTGCTGGAAATCACGCACAGAACAAGCAGTATGGCTGGTGGCATTGTAATGCTGGAGGGTCATGTCAGGATGAGCCTGCAGGAAGGGTACCATATGAGGGAGGAGGATGTCTTCACTGTAACGCACATAGTTGAGAGTGCCTGCAATGACAACAAGCTCAGTCCAATGATGCTGTGACACACTGCCCCAGACCATGATGGACCCTCTACCTCCAAATCGATCCTGCTCCATAGTACAGGCCTCGGTGTAACGCTCATTCCTTCGACGATAAACGTGAATCCGACCATCACCCCTGGTGAGACAAAACTGCGACTTGTCAGCGAAGAGCACTTTTTGACAGTCCTGTCTGGTCCAGCGACGGTGGGTTTGTGCCCATAGGCAACGTTGTTGCCGGTGATGTCTGGTGAGGACCTGCCTTACAACAGGCCTACAAGCCCTCAGTCCAGCTTCTCTCAGCCTATTGCGGACAGTCTGAGCACTGATGGGTGGATTGTGCGTTCCTGGTGTAACACGGGCAGTTGTTGTTGCCATCCTGTACCTGTCCCGCAGTTGTGATGTTTGGATGTACCGATCCTGTGCAGGTGTTGTTACACATGGTCTGCCACTGCGAAGACGATCAGTTGTCCATCCTGTCTCCCTGTAGCACTGTCTTCGGCGTCTCACAGTTTAGATATTTCAATTTATTGCCCTGGCCACATCTGCAGTCCTTATGCCTCCTTGCAGCATACCACGTTCACGCAGATGAGCAGGAAGCCTGGGCATCTTTCTTTTGGTGTTTTTCAGAGTCAGTAGAAAGGCCTCTTTAGTGTCCTAAGTTTTCATAACTGTGACCTTAATTACATACCGTCTGAAAGGTGTTAGTGTATTAACGACCATTCTACAGGTGCATGTTCATTAATTGTTTATGGTTCATTGAACAAGCATGGGAAACAGTGTTTAAACCCTTTACAATGAAGATATGAAGTTATTTGGATTTTGATTAATTATCTTTGAAAGACAGGGTCCTGAAAAGGGGACGTTTCTTTTTTTGCTGAGTTTAGTTGCAAAGTAGCTAAAGGTAGTAAGTAGTTTCTATTTAGCTAAAATGCTAAAGTTGTCTGTGATGAGATTCGATCACGCAATCTTTGGGCTGCTTATAAGCCACCAAACGACCCAACTTTTGTTTTTGCCTTAAGTAACCTTCTGTCTCATGTAACCATACTAATTTGAGTGTGCCGGATTTATATTTACTATGTTACATCTAGCCTATGAGACCAGGCTGGTGTTCGTGCACTGGAGTGGAGTTGAGCAGCGGTGCTCGGAGGCATGTTGGCCAACTCTGTTAAGCTCCTGGATGTTAAAGCCAGACAGTCCAGGGTTCTGGGGGCAGCACAGTGGGGCATCCATGTCAAACGCAAAGAGCCACAGTGGTGGCCCAGTAGTGTTGGAACACAGCAAGCATGTAAACACTTTGGATGGAGCTGGTCTCTTCGATTGACTTCATATTCTTCTTCCCATTCACTCTTCTTCACTGGATTAATGTTACGCCTCGGGTCCTTTCAAACACTAGAGCAGTGGTCACCAACCTTTTCGGAGTCAAGATCACTTTCTGATTCAAAATGCAAACTGAGATCTACTGCTCAGATTTTCAGGTCCAACCCAAAAACAACTAAATTCCCTGACATTTGCCATGGGCCAAAGAAAAACAAGTACAGTTTTATTGCTAATCTCATGCTATTCTACACACCCTGCCATGGGACAGAGAACATTTTGTCGTTGCACATTTTGCCATGAGGCTGAGATTTTGTTTTTGCCTTAGAGAAAATTTCCAGTGGGTGGGGATCCCCTCTATGTCAACAGCAAGTGTAGTCTCTTTAACCAGCCATCTGAGAATTAAGGCATGGCCATGTGGGGAAAGAGCATGAGAAGGGAAAGAGCAATGAGTAATAATAGTTCATTGAATTTGTAAAGCATTTCTCTCACACCCAAGGCAGTGGGCTTGCATCAATAGAGTGTTTGCATCAGGACATATTGTTGTTAGTAAGGTTGGGGGTCTTCTGTACAGCTGCAGTCAAAACACAGGAGCATACTGTACTGTGTACAAAACATTAGGAACCTCCTGCTCTTTTCATAACAGACTGACCAGGTAAATCCAGGTGAAAGCTATGATCCCTTGTTGATGTCCCTTTTCGGGGACTAAACTGGGGACGCACCAGTTTTAGTGTGTCAAGAATTGCAACGATGCTGGGTTTTCACGCTAAACAGTTTCCCGTGTGTATCAAGAATAGCCCACCACGCAAAGGATATCAGGCCAACTTGACACAATTGTGGGAAGCATTGGAGTCAACATGGGCCAGCATCCCTGTGGAATGCTTTCGACACCTTTGTAGTCCATGCCCCAATGAATTGAGGCTGTTCTGAGGGCCAAAGGCGGGTACAACTCAATATTAGGAAGGTGTTCCTAATGTTTTGTACACTCAGTGAGTAACTTCAGGCTAGGGCAAGTGTACACTTGCGTAACGAAAGGCATTGACCCGATATCTGAGGAAAGTGCTTCAGCTTTGTTTTCACTAATTGTTCTAAATGCTGATGGGGATGGATAGGTTTCCCCTGAAATGGACAGTCTATTCATCTAGTCCAGTCCTCTCATCTAGTCCAGTCCTCTCATCAACTAAGAGACAGACTGGTTGCAAGGATCATTGAGCACAATTGGTGCTTCACAAAGTGATTGGACCAATGGCTTTGTCTGGGTTGTCTTGGCAGCAGGAAGAAAAGGCACCAAAAAAACAAGCCAACAAAAAACATTTGTGTTCACTTGTGATTTGTTATGAAAGACAGTGACCTGGATGAGCAATAAATATCACCATCAATGCCAAAATCAGTTATTCAGCCAAAACATTGATGTTCCCCTGTGAAGATATTAGGATTTGAGTATTTGAGCTCACAGGGTGAGTAGTTCCTCTGTCTGATACTGGGCCCCATTCCATCATACAAAAGCATCACTCTAGTACAAATGTTTTATATTTCTCCAATTGCACATTGGCACATTGACAGTTTGAAATAAACCTCTTAATTTTGAACAGATTGAAATGATTAGCAACAATAACAGCCTAAGTTTAACTCAAAATGAGAGATATGACAAAAATGCAACCGGTTTACTTAACTCATTTGATTGTTGTTGCAGTACAAGGGGAGGCATGGAATAGACAGGGGAGTTTGTTTTATTGGATAAAGAAATATTAAATAAAGTCTGTGGTTTTGGGCCCCACCTCTACTTCCTGTGGTCTCTGTGTCCCCTACTGCTGATCCAGCCAGTCCAAGAGCGTACAACAGTGTCCTGAAAGGGGAAAAAAAAACATTGCTATAGTTATATAGTGAACGTACCCTATACTAAACTTGTATACAGTACATGTAGAAGTAAATGGGGTTCAGCCAAAGGTAGGGCATAGAAATAATTACAACAATACATCAGAGACCACAGTCCAATAAATGTATGTTAACCTAACCAAGGAAGTGGGGAAGTGGAATTGGTTCCTTCACTGAACCTCCACTCCCAGCACAAATAAATCAAGAATCCTGTCATGACAAGATTTCCGTTAAGCAGTCAAAGTGGTGTAGATTCCGTGGCTTTTGGGTACACACAGTAAACAACCACCAGTGGCCAGCAGAGGGATAATTAGAGCATGTGCATTGCCAATAAAAGTCCACAGAGAGGGAGATATACAAACACAGGCCCACAGCTCAGTACACAGCTGCAACCAGGCAGACAGCCAGCACAGTCAGCGCATCACTCATCTTCCATACACAAACCACTCTCTTAATAGAACCACTGAATAGACTTGTTATCCTCTCTCACAGTGGTGCAAGCACAGACTCCTTCAGGAGGTAGAAAGGGCACATCTTGGCAGTCGTGTGAGAAATGTGGAGTGTGTTAAAGGTGATTATGATGTCATGCTCATAGATTATTCTGGACATGGTGGAAGGCATGCAAGGTTTACACAGCAGCCAGTTGGTCAAGACATGCGTGCCTGTGTCACTGGACCCTTTTGGTGCACCTGAATTATTTTAGCAGCACTGTGGCCTGCAATGCAGTCTCATTCCGTCAAGCACAGAAATCTCAATGCATTTTCACTATAAAATGGCAGGTGTTTTTTCAGTCTGAAATGTGCATACAGCAGGCCCACGAGAATTGTATTACAATACAGGGGAAGTACTAATCAGCTGTACATTCTAGTGGTAGAGGAAGAGACACTGCAGCTGTGTTGAGGGAGGTGCTTTGCGCTCTGGATAAGACCCAAAATCCCATGAAAAGCAAGAGCCCCAGCTCCCATGGGGCAATTCTCTTGCACTACCTGCAGAGATGTGCAATAGATCCTCACCTTCTACAGTTCCATCCCAACTGTGCAACATTAGAGGTCAAAGCATAGATACAACATTTTTTTGTCAGGATTAGTAATAGGCCGTCATTGTAAATAAGAATTTGTTCTTAACTGACTTGCCTAGTTAAATAAAGGTTCAATAAAACAAATGTATAGTAATGTGCTCAGGAGCTGTGCAGGCATTGGATTTGTTTGCCGTTTTATTGCTTTCTAGAATAATTTCCATGTACTGTGTTGCACATTTTCTTGTCAGTTAATATTTAAAATAAGTTAATATATTTGAGGTATTGTGCTATCATCGTCATCTTGCATTAAGTTCAATTGCCTTTTTGGAGATTTGTACGGTCTTACTTGACATCTCGTTTCCCTGTTTTACACATCTTGGAAGCACTTTGCAAAGACGAAATGCTCAATTGCTCAGAAATATACGAGAGGGTGTAGAAGCCGAATATGCAAGTCATTTGGCACAGGATAACCTTTCTCCTCCCAGACTGGTTTTGGTTACAGTGCCAGCGCCAGACATATATCACTCCTGTCAAATGTCAGATGTGTCCTTGGATTTCATTAAGGCAGCATTTGAGGTCTAGGGAGACTTTTCAGCACAGGGAGTCAATGACGTGTTTCCAATGCTTATGTCAAATGTGCTGTCTCTTATAATAGCTATGTCCATTCTTTGGTGCCAGCGGGCTCTCCATCTTTTACTCCTCATAATGCAAAAGGCAGACATATTAAGAGCAAAATACTATTCTTTTTTTTTTTTTTTTGCACGAAAACCTACTGTTCGGGCATGTATCCATTTCATTTCATTGCATTTGAAAGAGAGGGCTTTATATAACATAGGGTTTGATCCAGGGACGGCACGAATAATGTTAGTCTACCCATTGGTTGGATGAGCATCTGCTGAAAATATATTCTGTAGAAGATCTAAAAGCATGTAAACATGTTCATCATGTTCAGGAGAGTGGAGCAGACATGAGTCTATCCAGTATCACGGGTGCTTTGCCTGTCTGTCTGTCTGTCTGTCTGTCTGCCTGCCTGCCTGCCTGCCTGCCTGCCTGCCTGCCTGCCTGCCTGCCTGCCTGCCTGCTTGCTCACTGTTGAGAGGTCTGTGAGGTGGATGCACATACTCAGGAGGAATCAGAGCCTGTTAAAACCCTATCTAGAGATAGGAGAGCTGCCTCTGGTTTTGTTTTTCTGCCCTAAGCCTCAGTGGGAGGCTCGCTGTGTGACTTCCCAAAGTTCCTCCTCAAGGCAAAATGGAAATCAAACTTGACTAAGTGCAACCGGGAAACACAAATTGATGCACAGTAAAGCAAGTCAATGAAATGTGATTCTCATTCTTATCACAGGGTAGAGGTGCATGCAGAGGCGCTGTACTCTAAATCTGGCCATTACTAATAGGACTGCCAGACCATATAACATTATTCACCATGTCTCTCTCGCTCTCTAGCATTTGTTATCTATCTCAATCTGCAGCAGTTGGAAACTGAATGCACTTTGGCATCTTCTCCTCCTGTACACAAATATGGTTATCACTGGCCATTTCTGTATAGTGTTACCCTTGGGCTTTGACTTTAAGTGCTGTGTTAGCGTGCAATGCTCATACGGGGAGCCTCACCTTCTTTGAGCTGTGTCATATGTGTTCCATAGCTGCTGCTGAGATTTTCTTAAACTATGCCTTCCACGTGAGCCAGTGCTCTGCACTCCGCTATCACAGTCAAGATCCACCAAGGTGCAATATTCTGTTCCATTGTGGCCTTGCTCCAAACAGGACTATGATGAAGCCGTTGAATTAGAAAAAATGACTTCTCAGGACCTGGGACTTGTAATAAGAGCCCTTTTGGGGTAGAGAAAAATGGAGGATCAATCAAGATCACATATTACACACTTAAATGGCTGAGAGCCAGTGTGATCATTTTATATGTGCATTTCAGCTCATCATCTAAAGTCTCAGAATGAGAGACTGAGGTAATGGACCTCTGATCAATGGAGAAAAAGAGATGCAATTAATGGAATGGAGAGTGGTTGCTATGTGGTGTGAGGCAGCTCCCGCGACAGTTCTCGGCTCTCGGATCCATTATCTTTGGTGGTGGCTCTGGTGCGGGGTCGAAGAACCCACTCCTCCCGCGGATCTAGCCATGGACCCAGGCTGGACGCTGTGTCTGGACTGGGCATCGGCGTAGAGGAGGGCTCCTGCCATGGAGCTGGAGGTTTCATACCGTTGACCGTCGCAGGATGTTCCGGAGCGTGAAACTGTCGCCGGAAGCTCCGGGCTGGACACTGTCACCGGAAGCTCCGGACTGGGCACTGTCGCCGGAAGCTCCGGACTGGGCACTGTCGCCGGAAGCTCCGGACTGGGCACTGTCGCCGGAAGCTCCGGACTGGGCACTGTCGCCGGAAGCTCCGGACTGGGCACTGTCTCCGGAAGCTCCGGACTGGGCACTGTCGCCGGAAGCTCCGGACTGGGCACTGTCGCCGGAAGCTCCGGACTGGGCACTGTCGCCGGAAGCTCCGGACTGGGCACTGTCGCCGGAAGCTCTGGACTGGGGATCTTTGCGGGAAGCCTGGTGGGTGGGGCCGACACTGGTGGTACCGGGCTGGTGACACGCACCTCAGGGCGAGTGCGGGGAGCAGGTACAGGACATACTGGACTGGGGAGGCGCACTGGAGGCCTGATGCGTGGGGCCGGTACAGGTGGCACCGGACTAGTGACACGCACCTGAGGGCAAGTGCGGGGAGAAGGCACAGGACGTACTGGACTGGGGACACGCACTTCAGGGAAAGTGCGAGGAGCAGGCGCAGGATGTACCTGACTGGGAAGACTCACTTGAGGGAGAGTGTAAGGAACAGCACAGGACGTACCGGGCTGTGGAGACATACTGGAGACCTGGTGCGTATAGCCGCATCAATGGTACCGGTTCGATGACACACCTCGCCCGGCAAGTGCGAGGAGCTGGCACAGGACATACTGGGCTGTGAAGGCGCACTGGAGACCTGGTGCATATAGCCGGCATCAATTGTTTCCCAGAACTTTAACACACTTCTCAGGATGAGTACGGAGAGTTGACTCAGGCGGCTTTAAATCGATAACACGCTCCTTAGGGCAAATGTCGTGCATCATCCACCAATTCAATAACTCATTTTTCTCTCCTCCACATTCTCCCTCAACTCACTGACAGTCTCTGGTTCACTCCCCTCAACTTTCGCCGACCACTCCTCACTCAATCTGTCCCAATATTCCTCCTCGGTCTCTGACTCACCCCTTGGCATTTCCAATCACTTCGTGTGCCACCCCCAATTTGTTTTTGAGGCTGCTTCTTGGGCATGCGTTGTGGCCGCGAACCCTGGCGTCGTCTCTGTTCTCCATTATCTCCTTCCGTCTGCTGTGACTCCTGCCAAGGAAGGATCTCCTGTCCTTCCATTATTTACTCCCAGGTCTAACTTATTTTCCCCATTGTAGCACGCTGCTTGGTCCTGGTGTGATGGGATATTCTGTCACGTTGTTCAAATTAATGATCGCACCAAGGCGCAGCGTACACATACTTTTAATGAATAAAGTGAAACTTAAGCAAATACAAAACAAATAAAGAATAAACGAACCGTGACGACAATACAGTGCGAACAGGCAACTAAACATAAACAATATCCCATAACCCACAGGTGGGAAAAATGCTACTTAAGTATGATCCCCAATTAGAGACAACGATAACCAGCTGCCTCTAATTGGGAATCATACAAATCACCAACATAGAAAATGAACCTAGAACCCCACATAGAAAAAATAAACTAGAACAACCCCCCAGTCACGCCCTGACCTACTCTACCATAGAAAATAAAAGCTTTCCTTGGTCAGGACGTGACAAGATTAAAAAGACCATAGAGCAACGTAGGTTCATTTGTAATGAATTACACAAAAAATACTATTAAAGTGCATCGTATTGTTTACTGCGTGTGAGCCTACAGCACTACATGGACAGTTAATTCCCCATCACAATGCAATGTAACCAGTACTACAGGATATTCATAAAACATCAGTCTATGTTTGCCCTCTAGTGTAGCTTTGTGTTACCGTTGGGCAAGCCTGGGTGTTGTCAGAGGGGTTTATTAAAGGACAAATTCACCCATTTTGAATGTTGAAGCGATGTTCTATCAATTCCCGGGGTTATTTCATGTTTCCACGTGTACCTGAGGTATTCACCATTCAAACAGGCAGAAAATTATCACATGATGATCTGATCATATGATGCAAAACTTGTCATACCGTCTGTTTTTCTGCCTGCTTGAATGGCAAATATCTCAGTGACACATGAAATGACTCCGGGAAATGATAGAACATCACTCAGATATGCGTAAATACGATATAACATTCAACATGGGTGAATATTTCCTTTAAGTAGACCAAAGCCAGCCGTTATTGCATTTGTGCTCATGGGAGTGCCATACGATTTAACCGAATATTACATATTTCCCCCACACACAGTAAAGTTAGTACATTTTAGGCAAATTTTATGACAAGCCGAACGCTTTCTGAGTCCAAACTGACATCTTTCCAATAACTACATTATTAGAAAAACAACTTTGTTTGAGGTCTGTGCTAGTTCTCAAAGGGAATGAAGCAGTCATCTCTGCCTGCAGATTGCTAGGCAGGGGGAAGCATGTGCTGTTTGCTAGCTCGAACTTTGCTTCCCGTGAAACAGAAAAGGACAAAGTAATGAATGAGAAAGATTTTCAATTAAATATGCTTTGTTACTGTAATCGTCATGTGTGTGTTCTTGATTTTGGTTGATGATAATTAACTAGATGATAAGTGTGCCTATAGCCATCCATGTAATGAAAACTGGATTGTTAGCTAGCTACTAAGGAAAAATGTATCAACCTTGTAAATGGTATAATTGTGAAATCATCTGCCACTGCCACTCTTGGTAAATAAGTAATACAAGAACTAGCCAAAGAAATTTATTTTAAGTAATGTTCAGTGTGCACCTAGTTAGTTCAATTAGCTTCACATTAGCTTCCTCTGCTCTGGGATTAGATCTAGCAAAGACATAGTAGTCAAAAACGACAGTTGGGTCACCTGCTACTGTGCTCTCTTCCATTGGCATACTGTTATGTCCAGCTCAACCCCTCCCTCTCACTCTCCCCCTCTCTCTTTCTTCTCTCTCTGTCCAGTTAATGTCACCTATCCCGGCACTTACTGACACCTAACACAACACCTCCCACCTATCCTCTGTACATGGATGTCCATGGACGTTGAAAGTAGTTGAAACGGACGGACCAAATCTGAACAAATCATAGACATATATGTTTCACAAGCTTGGACAGCAAAATACAGTAGAGCACAGAAGAGTACAGTACTACTATACAGTAGTACAGTACAGTACAGTAGAGCACAGAGTACAGTAGAAAGTACAGTATTGTACTGTACTGAACATACTTTACTGTACTTAACTCTACTCTGTTCAGCTGGGCTGTACTGTACTGTGATGTCCAAACTTGTGAAACATGGATGTCTATGATTGGTTAGAATTTGGTCTGGTCTGGACCAACAAAATGTGGTGTTGTTTAGGGGTGGAGCTTATTACAATACTAGCCAGTGTGTAGAATAATATTATGCAAAAGAAGGATATTGCATATTTCTACCTTGTACCTATTCAGGATACATCACCATGATATTCATATGGATAATTATGCATTTCTGTATAGTGCAGACCATGTTACGGGATGTAAATCCACTTCACCTACTGTGGTTTGATGGGGTAAACTTGGGGTCATGATAGGGGCTGCACCAAATGTTTGATGTATTATAATGATTGAATATGCTTATGTTGTATTAATAGAAGGGGAAGGGTTATAAGACACCTCCCCACTACATGTATAGGGTCCTAGAATACAGATTAACAATATATACTGTATATGCATTGTAAGGTTTAATATTGTTCCACAGTTATTTTCTTTCTTTCTCTGCCTCTTATAAAGAAACGGTCTGCGAGATGTGTGAGTTATTGCAGTCAAAACAGGGTGTCTGTGAGAAAGTGACTCAAGGCTAAAAGAGATGCATAAACACAGAACCCTGCAGGGGAGTGAAAGAGATAAGAGACTAGTCAGTTTTATCTGTCGGCCCCAGCCGCACTCAGGCTCTGTGTGTAGTTAATCCGACCCTCTCTGCCTAGTCAACGCCATTTTACCTGCTGTTGTTGTGCTAGCTGATTAGCTGTTGTCTCACCTACTGTTTTAGCTAGCTCTCCCAATCAACACCTGTGATTACTGTATGCCTCGCTGTATGTCTCTCTCAAATGTCAATATGCCTTGTATACTGTTGTTCAGGTTAGTTACCATTGTTTTAGTTTACAATGGAGCCCCTAGTTCCACTCTTCATACCCCTAATACCTCCTTTGTCCCACCTCCCACACATGCGGTGACCTCACCCATTACAACCAGCATGTCCAGAGATACAACCTCTCTTATCATCACCCAGTGCCTGGGCTTACCTCCGCTGTACCCGCACCTCACCATACCCCTGTCAGCGCATTATGCCCTGAATATATTCTACCATGCCCAGAAATCTGCTCCTTTTATTCTTTGTCCCCAACACTCTAGGCGACCAGTTTTGATAGCCTTTAGCCGCACCCTCATACTACTCTTCCTCTGTTCCGCGGGTGATGTGGAGGTAAACCCAGGCCCTGCATGTCCCCAGGCACCCTCGTTTGTTGACTTCTGTGATCGAAAAAGCCTTGGTTTCATGCATGTCAACATCAGAAGCCTCCTCCCTAAGTTTGTTTTACTCACTGCTTTAGCACACTCTGCTAACCCTGATGTCCTTGCCGTGTCTGAATCCTGGCTCAGGAAGGCCACCAAAAATTCTGAGATTTCCATACCCAACTATAACATTTTCCGTCAAGATAGAACTGCCAAAGGGGGAGGAGTTGCAGTCTACTGCAGAGATAGCCTGCAAAGTAATGTCATACTTTCCAGGTCCATACCAAAACAGTTCGAACTACTAATTTTAAAAATTACTCTCTCCAGAAATAAGTCTCTCACTGTTGCCGCCTGCTACCGACCCCGCTCAGCTCCCAGCTGTGCCCTGGACACCATTTGTGAATTGATCGCCCCCCATCTAGCTTCAGAGTTTGTTCTGTTAGGTGACCTAAACTGGGATATGCTTAACACCTCGGCAGTACTACAATCTAAGCTAGATGCCCTCAATCTCACACAAATCATCAAGGAACCCACCAGGTACAACCCTAAAACTGTAAACAAGGGCACCCTCATAGACGTCATCCTGACCAACTGGCACTCCAAATACTCCTCCGCTGTCTTCAACCAGGATCTCAGCGATCACTGCCTCATTGCCTGTATCCACTACGGATCCGCAGTCAAACAACCACCCCTCATCACTGTCAAACGCTCCCTAAAACACTTCTGTGAGCAGGCCTTTCTAATCGATCTGGCCCGGGAATCCTGGAAGGATATTGACCTCATCCCGTCAGTTGAGGATGCCTGGTCATTCTTTAAAAGTAACTTCCTCACCATTTTAGATAAGCATGCTCCGTTCAAAAGATGCAGAACTAAGAACAGATATAGCCCTTGGTTCACTCCAGACCTGACTGCCCTCGACCAGCACAAAAACATCCTGTGGCGGACTGCAATAGCATCGAATAGTCCCCGCGATATGCAACTGTTCAGGGAAATCAGGAACCAATACACGCAGTCAGTCAGGAAAGCAAAGGCCAGCTTCTTCAGGCAGAAATTTGCATCCTGTAGCTCTAACTCCAAAAGGTTCTGGGACACTGTGAAGTCCATGGAGAACAAGAGCACCTCCTCCCAGCTTCCCACTGCACTGAGGCTAGGTAACACGGTCACCACTGATAAATCCATGATTATTGAAAACTTCAACAAGCATTTCTCAACGGCTGGCCATGCCTTCCTCCTGGCTACTCCCACCTCGGCCAACAGCCCATCCCCCCCCCCGCAGCTACTCGCCCAAGCCTCTCCAGGTTCTCCTTTACCCAAATCCAGATAGCAGATGTTCTGAAAGAGCTGCAAAACCTGGACCCGTACAGATCAGCTGGGCTTGACAATCTGGACCCTCTATTTCTGAAACTATCCGCCGCCATTGTCACAACCCCTATTACCAGCCTGTTCAACCTCTCTTTCATATCGTCTGAGATCCCCAAGGATTGGAAAGCTGCCGCAGTCATCCCCCTCTTCAAAGGGGGAGACACCCTGGACCCAAACTGTTACAGACCTATATCCATCCTGCCCTGCCTATCTAAGGTCTTCGAAAGCCAAGTCAACAAACAGGTCACTGACCATTTCGAATCCCACCGTACCTTCTCCGCTGTGCAATCTGGTTTCTGAGCTAGTCATGGGTGCACCTCAGCCACGCTCAAGGTACTAAACGATATCATAACCGCCATCGATAAAAGACAGTACTGTGCAGCCGTCTTCATCGACCTTGCCAAGGCTTTCGACTCTGTCAATCACCATATTCTTATCGGCAGACTCAGTAGCCTCGGTTTTTCTGATGACTGCCTTGCCTGGTTCACCAACTACTTTGCAGACAGAGTTCAGTGTGTCAAATCGGAGGGCATGCTGTCCGGTCCTCTGGCAGTCTCTATGGGGGTGCCACAGGGTTCAATTCTCGGGGCTGACTCTTTTCTCTGTATATATCAATGATGTTTCTCTTGCTGCGGGTGATTCCCTGATCCACTTCTACGCAGACGACACCATTCTGTATACTTCCGGCCCGTCCTTGGACACTGTGCTATCTAACCTCCAAACGAGCTTCAATGCCATATTCCCTCCTTCCGTGGCCTCCAACTGCTCTTAAACGCTAGTAAAACCAAATGCATGCTTTTCAACCATTCGCTGCCTGCACCCGCACGCCCGACTAGCATCACCACCCTGGATGGTTCCGACCTAGAATATGTGGACATCTATAAGTACCTAGGTGTCTGGCTAGACTGTAAACTCTCCTTCCAGACTCATATCAAACATCTCCAATCTAAAATCAAATCTAGAGTCGGCTTTCTATTCCGCAACAAAGCCTCCTTCACTCACGCGGCCAAACTTACCCTAGTAAAACTGACTATCCTACCGATCCTCGACTTCGGCGATGTCATCTACAAAATAGCTTCCAATACTCTACTCAGCAAACTGGATGCAGTTTATCACAGTGCCATCCGTTTTGTTACTAAAGCACCTTATACCACCCACCACTGCGACCTGTATGCTCTAGTCGGCTGGCCCTCGCTACATATTCGTCGCCAGACCCACTGGCTCCAGGTCATCTACAAGTCCATGCTAGGTAAAGCTCCGCCTTATCTCAGTTCACTGGTCACGATGGCAACACCCACCCGTAGCACGCGCTCCAGCAGGAATATCTCACTGATCATCCCTAAAGCCAACACCTCATTTGGCCGCCTTTCGTTCCAGTTCTCTGCTGCCTGTGACTGGAACGAATTGCAAAAATCGCTGAAGTTGGAGACTTTTATCTCCCTCACCAACTTCAAACATCTGCTATCTGAGCAGCTAACCGATCGCTGCAGCTGTACATAGTCTATCGGTAAATAGCCCACCCAATTTTACCTACCCCATCCCCATACTGTTTATATTTATTTACTTTTCTGCGCTTTTGCACACCAATATCTCTACCTGTACATGACCATCTGATCATTTATCACTCCAGTGTTAATCTGCAAAATTTTAATTATTCGCCTACCTCCTCATGCCTTTTGCACACAATGTATATAGACTCTCTTTTTTCTACTGTGTTATTGACTTGTTAATTGTTTACTCCATGTGTATCTCTGTGTTGTCTGTTCACACTGCTATGCTTTATCTTGGCCAGGTCGCAGTTGCAAATGAGAACTTGTTCTCAACTAGCCTACCTGGTTAAATAAAGGTGAAAAAAAGAGACATACCACTATAAAGCAACTTGGGGAGTGGACGTTTACTGCTGAGCCCTTATAAAACATTTGAACTATTGAATCTCCTGCAAGTTTGTAAAACTGTATATGCTTGGTCTCATGAATAGAAGATATTGACATCGGCAGTTACATCACTAGGGGTTGACTGCAAGCATATTAAAAGCAACTTGGACTTTTCCTATTTTGCAGAACTCAGGAGAGACATCAGATGTATGTGTGATGTTTGATCTTTGACTTCTGTCTACAGCTGTATTTCGATTAAAATGGTTATGATTTATAAGTGCACATTTTGAGTGTTCCTTATTTGTTACGTAAATAACGGAGCCCAGAAAAGTGGAACCAACAGGTTCAATAACCAAAATATTGTTTTTCAAACTCCGTGTCATATTTTAGCAGACACCCCATTCTTTCTGCAGACATATTTGAATCTTTGTGGGAACGTTGTGGGGAAGAAATTTTTCTAATAACCAAAGAAGAACTTTAAGGGAATGTTGCTATTTGATAGGGAGAATCACATAGTTCTGAGAAAGTTCAATTACCTTTGTAAAATAACGTTATTTTGTTGGAATTTGATAACTTGTATATAACGTTCCCCACATAGTTGTAAATAAAACTATTCCCATAATGTTATGGGAAAGTTATTTTTCTAATAACCAAAGAGAACCTTTAGGGAACACGACTATTTTGGTAGGCAAAATCACATAGTTCTGAGAATGTTCAATTAACCCAATAAAATAACATTATTAATGCCAAGAGTGTGCAAAGCTGTCATCAAGGCAAAGGGTGACTATTTGAAGAATCTCAAATATAAATTGTATTTTGATTTGTTTAACACTTTTTTGGTTACTACATGATTCCATGTGTGTTTTTTCATAGTTTTGATGTCTTCACTATTATTCTAAAATGTGGAAAATAGTAAAAATAAAGAAAAACCCTTGAATGAGTAGGTGTTCTAAAACGTTTGACTGGTAGTGTACATTCCCACAACTTCCAAGGAACCAAATGTGCTAGATGGGTACTTTCGGAAATCCCAGACCTAGCTGGAATATTATGGGAGGCAACCCATCTGTCTAGAAAGACTATTATGACATCTTCACTGTGTACTGATCCTCTCTGTAGTAAATTTCTGGAGATGTCTTAGAGCAGGGCTGCCCAACCCGCTTCCTGGAGATCTACTGTCCTTTAGGTTTTCAGTCCAACCCTAATTTAGCATATCTGATTCAGCTAGTTAAGGTCTTGTTGAACAGCTAATAAATAGAATCAGGTGTGTTATTTTAGGGTTGTACTGAAAACCCACAGGACAGTAGATCATTGCCGTAGTTATATGGAAAGAGGGATGGATGGTCTGACTTCCTTCAGTAGACTATTGAGATTCAATGGAGTGATAAAGACTAGTGTAATGTCGCCCTCCAGTGATCGGAAAATATAAACCGTCAAATCACCAATATTATTTGTAGACACATTGCAGGTTTGGTATTTTGGGCCTATGAGGCATGACATGAAGCCTTTCATCATTTCACATATCAATGTCTTGGAACATGTGGCCTTGATGAAATATAAGAGAACATTTTGAACTTCCCCTTTGTAACAATAAATATTTTAATGTTTCCTAATAGGCCTATCAACAGTTTACAATTATTTATTGTGGGCGTTGCCTAAAGTCAAATTAAAGCTACATCACAGATTATCCATTATATTGACCAGATACCCTAGTGGGCGCTCTAACAATTAAAATAATTATCTTCGAAAATGGAAAGCAGTCGGAGGGAGAATACCTGACTGCAGTGTGCAGTTTGGGGCCGGGCTCAATGTGGGCGGAGTCAAACGCGTTTAACCCGAACCCTTCCCGTCTCCTTCAAAAATCACCGAAGTTGAGGTAAACGTTGAAGGTATCAACGTCAACGAAAGCGAATCTTAATCAAACGTACATGGATAAAAATATAAACCATGGAAGTGAGACTGTCATTATGCATAATGTACTTTGTCATATTCATGTTATACCAGTGCAGTGGTATATTTTTATATGACCAATTACCGCACCGATGTTAGCATAGCGTTAATTAGCATCCATTTGCACGTGAGCTAGCTAATAGCTCACAATGAGGGAATCTTTATTTGTACAAATTTGCCTACATGAGCCGTAAGCCCAGGTTTACATGTACAGTTATGTAATCGATTTGATCGTTGATTTTCTGTGTTTATTCAATGTGTGCTTTGTTGTGTTTGGCTGACTCTAAATGTGTATCGTTGATGCCCTTAGTTACACATAACGAGTCTACACAGCCTACGCATAGTATTGTAACGACCCTGGGTTTATAAACCCGGAAATCGACCCTGCCGCACGAGCATGCTTTTGCGGCACATTCGATAGCGCGCCGGACCATAAGAGAAACTTCCAAACACATTTACGAAGAAAGCATACACATTGCTTTGAAACCGTGTCCAATGAAAGATTTTTGGCATGTGAGAAATGGTGTGTTTGGCTGGCTCTAAATGTGTATCGTTTGATGCCCTTAGTTACACATAACGAGTCTACACAGCCTACGCATAGTATTGTAACGACCCTGGGTTTATAAGCCCGGAAATCGACCCTGCCGCACGAGCATGCTTTTGCGGCACATTCGATAGCGCGCCGGACCATAAGATAAACTTCAAACACATTTACGAAGAAAGCATACACATTGCTTTGAAACCGTGTCCAAGGAAAGATTTTTGGCATGTGAGAAATGGTGTGTTTGCAGTCGAAAATAAATTTTCTGGTCCAGCAACACTCTTACATGTTGTGAAAAATACTCGGGCTAATTCAGTTCCAACTCTGTTCAAAACTGTTATGCATGCTGGAGTATTAAAAAACTTTTGAATTGTACTTTTTCTTTACTTTCACATACACTGTGTTCACAGGAACATTGCTTGATTCTTCTCCCCTGGACCTTGGGGGACTTTTGGTGTGGATGATGTTCCTTTAAATTATTCCACTGAACTACCATTTCGTTGAAATTCCTTTATTGAAAATTGTACCTTGTTCACACCACAGGACCTACCAAAGCAAGGTTTCTCAAACAACTGTGGGGTGTTTGTTTTGATGGTAAAGATGCTATTCAGTATATGATATTAGTCCTATTTTCTGTTATAACATATGAAGAGTTATTGCGGCATGCATAGCACACTGTTGTTATTGCTCATACTTTTTCTTGTTTATTATTCTTGACACTTTATGGGACCAATTTCCTACAGTTTTTACACTACATACACAATTCATACATCAAAAACAACAACCTACTCTTTCTTAACTTACAGTATGCTCTGTACACTCCAATGGAAGCCCAGTGTGATTTCACTGAGGTATGTATAAATTAGGAAATTCTCATCACTTGGGGATATGTTTTTTGGGGATCCGATTGTGTGATTTTCTTTTTCAAAGGAAAACATGCAGCAAATTAGGCGATGGTGGTGCCTAGTTCTCCTGCAGAACTTTCCCATGCAGTAAGTCTTGAACATTATAAAAAAAAAAAATTTGCATCCTTAAAATCACTTTTTTTCACTGTAGACAGACTGACCTGAATATATTTTCATATTGAATGTATGTAATATATGTCATTCACTCACTAAGAGAGGTTGAAAGATCGAACAAGGCGGCGAAAACAAAACACACTACAGGTAGATGTCATATGAAGAGTGGTATAGTCTTAAACCCATGTTTAAATACTTAACCCCCCCTCCCCCCATCATATGATGAGTGGTATAGTCTTAAACCAATGTTTAAAGATTTAACCCCCCAAGAAGTCACAGCAGGTCACATCAGCATCCAGCTCTGCAGGATCAGGTACGTTATAGGCTATTAGCTAAAGTAAGGTGCATTCTTGTACACATCCCTAGAGGTTCCCTTACATTACGTAATGACCACAATCTGTTTTCTTTCTAGACGATACTGAAAACAAAATGCATGGCGAACTGGGAGCTGTGAACTGGGTATATAGTCTACTGTGTGTAATGCTGAAGGCTTGATGCATGGCAAGATGTACTAGTAGTGATGACTTGTTGAGTAGTTATAGATATCACTGAAAACCCCTTTAGTAAAAGTAGATTTCGTTTCCATGGTGGTATTATGAAAGTGGGGTGTAATTTGTCTTGATCACCCAATGAGGCACTACTCTTAACATTTATTCTTCCTTTTTCTTCAAGGATACAGATGTTCTTCTAAGGGATACCCTAGAGACAGCAAGGTGATGCGAACACCAAACATTTAAAGGCACCGTTTCTCTCCCCTAGTGTAATTGGGATGGATGAAAGACCGCATTAACCCTTAAAGAACTACGGTTGTATGATGGCCTGGATGAAGAGGAAAATATTCTCCTCAAGAAACCATTTATGTTACAGAGAGATGAGATGTTCAATGTGACAAGAAGAAAATGACTGTCTTTGCCTCTTTTGAGGAGCAGGAGTGAAGCCATTTTTGAGGAGTGATCAAACCTTGTTTTTGTCTGCTGTCTTAATTGTTAATTGTGTTATGTTTAGTAAAGATGCTGTAGAAGTCACCCGAGTCTCTGATCTCTGTACTGGAGCTAGTATAACTTAATGTACAAAGCACATTCAGCTTGTCAGTACGTCTATTTGGTATATTCTGTCTCCATTCTCACGAGGAAAGTAAATAGCATTATAAATCAGGATAGGTAGTAACTGTGTGTGTGTGTGTATGTATGTATGTATGTATGTATGTATGTATGTATGTATGTATGTATATATATGCAGTCATATATATATATATATATACACACACACAATGAAATAATATAATTACAAAGGTATAACATTTATTAACACAATTTTAACAGTACATACATAACAAGTCTGTTCACTGCAACAATAAATGTAGCTTGTCTCAAATATAGCATGAAGCAAAAAGTGTTACAACACATCTGCTGGTACTTTACATAATATTTCATACGATCTTCAAAAATGAAATCTATTTGTATTCAACGTGTGGCTTGCGCAAACATGTGTGTTTGGATTCAGTGTATGACTGTCAAACCTCAGACAAAAACAAGTGGGCGGGGTCGAACGTTGAGCCCGGCCTCGGATTGCACACTGCAGTCATTTTTTATTTTACTAGGTATTGGAGTTTATCTTAGACTCCTTTATGGGCTAGTTTCTACAGCCACACATTAAGTTCCAATGGCATAGAGATTCTCCATCGAGCATGCTTTCTAGTCCAGTAGTATTAATTTGAGTCTGGAAAACCAGCCCTTATAAAAGATGAAAACAAAGTTTATTGTTGTGCTATTAACAGTAGTAGTAAATCAGGAGGAATAGAAAGTATAAAACAGGTTCAGAACAAAACACAGAAACATTTAACATCTACAGCTCACATTGGAGAATCCCATTCCATCTCTACTGCTGTACTTGGTCGGAGGAGGCAAGATCAGGTGGGAGGGACCATTCTAGCCAATGTTTAGGGCAGATACGCGTGTGATCAACAGGCGCAACTGTTTCCACTAGTTACCTGTCACAATGTCAAAATATCGCGGCTATATCGTAGAAGTTCAAATTCATGACAACTAAAATGTGCTGTTTGGCTTTAATTCAAGGTTAGGGTTAGGCATAAAGTTAGCTTGGTTACGGTTAGATTTATTAAAATCACATTTTAAGAAGAGAAATGGTAGAAATGGGCGGGGTTTATGACTTTGTGTCTATGGTAACTAGTGACGACAAGGCAATACTCCGACATAAAAAATGTTTTCTTAAAGTTGCCGTGTCCTACTTATATCAGTACACCTGTAACAACATAATTATTAGAAAAAAACGTATATTTGATCAAATAAGCCATTACATTTCGTTTGACACAAACTCATCGTTTGGTAAGCGAAAAACACAACAAACCCCACCTTCTAGACTCTAGAATCTAGAGAAAACAGATTTTGCGCCAAGTTATCCCCTCATTCTCCACATTGAATACTCCCAAGTTGTCCTTTGAGGTAATTATGTTTCTATGCATGTATCAAATAAGGGTGCGTTCGTAAATTCACTCTGGCGCGCTCTTAAATTCAGAGCTTTGTCAGATTGTCGGTCAGTAAATTCAGAGAGTTTCGCCTTCGGAGCGTGGCGGAGGTGGAGGGTTGATCCGAGCGTTCTGACCTCACAACGGCAGTCAAGCGCCCAAGCTAACTGGCTAAAGTTAGCTAGCTTGCTAGCTACTTCCAGACATAAATGAGAGGACACCTCACTTTGACCATTGTACATAACGTTACCCTAGCAGAGCTGTTTTCATGTTATCCAGAGCGTTGGTGACTGTAACTGTGCTACTGGCAACAATTTGATTAATCTTTTTTCCCAACGTTACTGACACCGGTCATATTCAACTGGTGCTGAGCGTTCGTAAATTAATCAGTTAAAGCCTGCGCTCTAGCACACTCAGACGAGAGTGCTCTGAAATCGGAGTAGATAGCCAGAGCGAATTTACGAACGCGTCCTAACTGTCACGTGCCACCCCCTCCCCTCACCTCCGAATGGTTGGCAAACTCAATGGTGAGGCTGTTGCTATAGTAACAGATACGGAGAGCAGACGGTAGTCTGGCTGGTGAGCGACAAACAGCGAAAGGTGTTGAGGGTTTCTGGATGTGGAGAAGTGGGGTGGAAAGACGTGTGGATAAGGAGGCTGCAAGAAAGGGGAAGTGACGGGTCTGCTTGAAAAGAAAGAAATGTCGGAGAGGATCGCTTCATCATGTGGGAACCTTTATGATACCACTTCACTCCTTCTCCAGTACTGCAATGGTGAGTTCACCTTTGACTGGTGGCATCTAAGTCGACCGGTTTTGATATGAACCGTGGCACACGGTGGTGGGACTAAGGTTTTCATGCACCTGTTTGCAGGTTTCATACCAGTCTACACGAAACAGAGATGTGCCTCGAGCTACAGATTGTTGAATAGAATGTTAGCTTGCATCGTTAGAATGATCTAGGATCTATCCATCCATCATAGAGCAGACTGTCATGAACTTCATGTTCACTCACTGTTTTTTTTGTGATTGATAGGTGTAACCCAGAGCCATTTATTTAGAAACATATATGGCTCTGGTGTAGCCTATGGTCGTCCTGCCAACCCTCTTTGACTATATGTAAAACATTATCCGGCTGGGGGGGAAACAGATAGGCTATCTATGATATTTAATAGCGGAACTATTTGCATATTATGGTTTCACTGTTTCAGATTAAGTTGAATTGCCTTCGAGAGGAGAGTGGCAGATGAAGTACACTGTTGTGGCTTCATCTCGCTGTGTTGTAAATTAGAGAATGGTGTTCACTTTTTGAGGAGCAGCAGGGGCTGGACATGACTGTAAAGAGCAATCATAACATTACAGCATAATCAAAGAAAAGCTGATGCAATGATGCTGTAACTGGCCACATCACAAGACCAGGTTCATGCATGTCCAGTGTCCACTGTGTGAGAAGGAAACAAACAACACACTATCGGTAATGTCTTATTCGGTAAAGTATGTATTCATATTTTATGCACCCATGCTATCCAATACATTTTCACATAGTTCACAAATCCACTTATGCATCAACGCCTCATTTGCCATGTAAGCAGTGTGCGAGTGTAGCATACCTAAATAGACTTGCAAGGTATTCAATGAACACAAATCTGTGAAACTCAGAGGTTCTGTGTATTGGGCTACATGTAGGTCTACATATAGCCTATAAGTAGAAGATAGCCTACTATAAAATCATATTCAGTGACAGGTGGACAGACATGGAGAGAGACATGTCATCTGTTCAAATGGCCAGGCTGTCCTGACCCTGTAAGCCTGAGTAGATATTTCCCATGGCAGAGTCTGGTATGCCCAGTACCCAGCCTGGGTGTCCTGCCAGGGTCTCCCATGGCCAATGCCTACCCAGCTAGCACATAATGTTCTAAGAACCATATGTTTCTTAGAGCTTGGTGAGAGTGTGGTTGTCCGATGGTTATTTTGAATACAACCTTCCCACAACTTTCTGGGAATGGCGCAGGATAGTTTGCTTGGCTTTGAACATTCTCAACACATTTAAGTAAATTGACCTAAATAAAATCATTATTTTCTTGGTATTTCATTACTTTAACAAGAATGTTTCCTAAAATATCAAATATGGTTACATCTAATTTCAATGTTTGTAATGTTCTAGCCTCTTGCGAACCATCCTGACCTCGCGAGCTTACATTATGTTTCGCTACACGGATGCAGTCTGGCCACGACAAGAGTCAAACCGTTTGAGACCCTCCCTTCTATCCACCGTATGGCCGGACCAATCAGCATCCTCTAATAATCTGTGGATCGAGAACCCAATACTCGTTGTTGTCGCCGTTGGTCGCCCCTCATGGAGGACCAGATCAGAGAGGTTGTGAAACTGGGGATCACTGCTGGGGATCCATGGACGTTGCCAGGTTTTCAGTAATCCAGAGTCTTGGTTGCTGAACAACAAGTGGTGGAATATGCTGGAATCAACAGTGTATGGAGAACCTCATGAGGATTGTTGTGGAGGAGGTTCATGTTACATGCAAATGGTAACTATACATAATTTGATATTAATTAAGTCCACGCTATGTTGAACATTACTTGGACTTGGCTAACTAGCTAGCTAGTAGTGCATAAGTAAAAATTAAATGCTTGAAAATGTCCAACATATCTGAGAATATATTTTTATCCTAGAAAACAATGAGATGGTACCTTTACAATTGGTTTACCATGATATAATTTTTTTAAATTATCTTTTTGAAATATCATAGTTCTTTTGGCATGTCTATTGCATTAACTAATATGTATTTATCATTGTCGTTATTACACTTTTTTGAATTTGTATTAAGAGATCTCCCAGACAGTTTAATTCCCGACCACATCATTAGTGGTTTGCCTAATGTGAAGAGGAGCTGACTGCTTGTCTCTGTGTCACAAATCGTGGACATATTCATCATATTCACCAAACATGGTGACATCACTGACATTGCCACCGGTGTCAGCAATATGTCCAGGGGCTGTTTACTCCAATGTAAATTCTATTGGACATTCTATTCTGGACATTCATTGGACATTTTATTCAATTGGACATAAACAGGTAGGTCCCTCCCCATTTCGTTCCATCTGCTCTGTTTGCTTCCATTTGGTTCTTGAATGGTAAACCGTTTCCGTAATAAATACACCCAAGTCTAGTGAGGAGGACCACAAAAAAAAAACATACAGAGGCAAATCTCAGCTTTGGCTTCTTCCTGTCCAACATGAAGGGAGATGTTTTTGTGGTTATACACTGTAGTTCTGTTGTTCTACAAGGCCTATGGTCATAGCCAATATGCCTACAGTACCCTTCTACTGACCTTGCAAGTCATTGCCACTCTTTCCCTTCTGTTGGCACACAGTCTTACCTGGAACAGGTTCTAGAATGTGAAGGGAAAGAATATCCCTCTTGACTTACACCTGGAACTCCTCAGCGTCTTGAAGTCATTTTTGAAAGACCTGGGTCCAAACATGACTGAGCAAGCAACAGACAGGATTAGCAAGTCCATTGTTGTCGAGGACATGTTGGACACCACAGACGCTGAGTTCGAGGCATCAAAGTCCAGTGGCATCCATCATGCTGGTCGCCAGACCGGGGACATTCTAGCCTTTGTGGAGGTTGTCAGGGAGGCAGAGATGTTAAAACCCAACCAGGCAGAGAGTTCACAGCATTCCCTGGTTTAAACAGAAACATTCTCTCTAAAGTGAAGTACAGTGAGATGTTCCCGCTTGATTTGAAACAGCTTAGGTGCCAGGCTAGCTGGGGATGTGGTTGGTTTAATCTGACCGTCTAACCCCGTCTAAGATGCCGACAGTGATTGGGAGTTAAGGAGCAGGAGTAGGATAAATACACTGTTGTCACTGTGAATATTTCTTATTGATTTGTATTTATCAGTACAACTGTTTATCTGCTATTATCTGTATAACTTTCCATGTATCATTGTTCTTTGATTTATGCTTCTTGATTAATTGATAATAAAAAAATCCATAATGTTAAATTGAAATTCAACAACATCGCTGACAGTTATGATGGTTTGCATTTGATCAAGGAACAACATGCAGATAGTAACAAATGCACATTTTTGAGCAGTCAATCAATTTTTATTTGCTATAGAACAACCATGTCCGCAGCTAAAATGTCCCCCCATTTTGCAGAATTTCTCTTGCGTGTTGTAATCTGAATACTGAAAGGTTGTTGACAATGTAGACACTGATGCTGTACCTGGAACATATACATTCACCAATAATAGTAATTATGCCTGAATTTCGGGAAAGTTCTCAAAAGAAGACCTGTGTCACCTGTGTCATATCTGATGTTTTTGAAAATATTGTAGAAACACTGCAGCGTTTCCAGATGTAATATTTTTTTTCAAAAATCATCTTAGCTAACACTATCCACCCCGACCAACTACCCTAATTTCGTTTTTGCAGAAGTAGCCTTCTGTCTTATGTACAGTGCCTTCAGAAAGTATTCACACCCCTTTACTTTTTCCACATTTGTTTGTGTTACAGCCTGAATTGAAAATGTATTACATTTAGATTACACACAATATCCCATAATGTCAAAGTGGAATTATGTTTTTCGATTTTATTTACAAATGTAATAAATGAAAAGCTGAAATGTCTTCACTCAATAAGCACTTAACCCCTTTGTTATGGCCTAAAATAAGTTCAGGAGTAAAAATGTGCTTAACAAGTCACATAATATGTTGCATGGACTCACTCTGTGTACAATAATAGTGTTTAAAATGATTTTTGAATGACTAGTACCTCATTTCTGTACTCCACACCTACAATTATCTGTATTGTCCCTCAGTCGAGCAGTGAATTTCAAACCGATTCAACCACCAAAACCACCAAGACCATGGAGGATTTCCGATGCCTCGCAAAGAATGTCATCTATTGGTAGATGGGTAAAACAACTAAACATATATGAATATCACTGAGCATGGTGAAGTTATTAATTACACTTTGGATGGTGTATCAATACACTCAGTCACTACAAAGATACAGGCATCCTTCCTAACTCAGTTGCCGGAGAGGAAGGAAACCACTCAGAGATTTCACCATGAGGCCAATAGTGACTTTAAAACAGTTACAGAGTTTAATGGCTGTGATAGAAGAATTGTAGTTACTCCACAATGCTAACAGAGTGAAAAGAAGGAAGCCTGTACAGAATACAAATATTTCAAAACATGCATACTGTTTGCAACAAGACACCAAAGTAATACTGCAACAAATGTGGCAAAGTAATTACTTTTTTTCCTGAATAGAAAGTGTTATGTTTGGGGCAAATCCAATACTACACATTTCTGAGTACCACTCTCCATATTTTCAAGCATAGTGGTGGCTGCATCATGTTGTGGGTATGCTTGTAGTCGTTAAGGACTGGGGAGTTTTTCAGGATATTAAAAGAAACGTAATGGACCTTTAGCACAGGCAAAATCCTAGAGGAGAAGCTGGTTCGGTATGCTTTCCACCAGACACTGGGAGATGAATTCACCTTTCAGCAGGACAATAACCCATAACACAAGGCCAAATATGCACTGGAGTTGCTTACCAAGAAGACTGTGAATGTTCCTGAATGGCCGAGTTACAGTTTTGACTTACATCTGGTTGAAATTCTATGTCAAGACCTGCAAAACACTTTGGGACTATATCAACAGTGGACTAATCAAACAAATGCCAAAATATCGCTTTTGAGTTTTCCTTTAGGTGTGTTGTTCCTTGTCCACTAATTGGCCACACCTGATCTTTAATGATTGCTAGTCTCTTTTAAAATGGTGTCTGTTTGAAAATACTAAAATGAACAGCTTTGTATTCTTTAAAAAACATGGTATGCTAGCTACATCCTGGTGGCTCAGTTGACTAATTCCAATGGCTAGAGAACAGAATATTATAGGTTTAAATCTCACTGATACCATGTTGCTATAAAAAAGAAATGTTTGCATAAATAATGCCAAAGGAAAGGAATTTCCATGTGTCCTATCTGTGCTCGAAGTTCACTTTCTTTTAACCTCATAAGCTAGCAGTGTTATCAAAAGTCCTATTGAAAAAAGGAAGTTTAATTAAGTTAAACCTCCACATAATCTATCATTTCTGTTCTCAGAGCATTAATAATTTTTTTAAAAATTGTCACATACATGATGTTTTATTGTCACATACACCAGATAGGTGCAGTGAAATAAAGGAACCAGATTAAAACCCTCACAGCAACCTAAAAGTAAACATTCCCAGAAGAGGAAAAACATTTGAAAAAGGATCCGAAACATATGGCTCCGTTCCTGCTACCAATGTGAAACCAAAAACATATGTTCCCACGACTTCCAAAGAACCAAATGTGCTAGCTGGGTAGCCTGGATGTGCTGCAGACTTAGGATCGGTTCCAGGCTGCAGATCACCCCAGACGGTGGAATACAGAGGGGAGCAGCTCAGCTTCTCTGCCAAAGGGAGGTAGAATCGACTTTGGAGCCATCTTGGTCAGGGTTGACCTTTACTGTAGATTGGTTGCTGCCTTTGTGTCTGTGACCAAAGCTCTAGTCTGGACTCTGAATTGTCTGGTGCTGGTGGTGACAGTTTAGCTCCTACAGTCACTATAGGTTAAGTACTTTAACAGCTGAGATAGCAATTGTGTACAGGTGTATTTTATCCCACAACAAGCTATTGATTATCATGAATGCAAACAATAGATAGTAAAAGGCTTGCAAAGGTAAATACACTTTCACTTGTGACCATCTGGCCCATTTGTGTTATTGACTGCCTCAGACTGTGTGCAACAACCATGGCTCATCTGTCATGAAATCTAATACCTACAGGTCAGCGTTTAGGTGTATTAACCATTGACTCAACATGGTGTTACAGCAGGTAGTACGATCCCCTCTCTAGGGTTTGCTCACATTGTTACTCATGTAGACCCTGGTCCCAGTGGTGCGTGTGTGTGTGATTGATAGAGAAGACCTCAGTGACTTCCTTGGAGATGAAGGCAGGGGGCTGAATTGTGTTTGTCATTCTGTCATCGATATTATGTACAGTATGATTCCAGCCATGCCATGGTGTGCCTGATGTGAGCACATATCTCTCTCTCTCTCGCTCTCTCTCTCTCTGTATGCGCATGTGCGTGGGTGCATTTGTGTGTCATGAATGGAGGAGACTCGGATTCCACCCACTGCAGTCTCACTTCCTGGTTGTGCCTGGCTGTTTCTGCAGCGGTGTAAATGTCTGGCCCCCAGCCAAGCCAGCCTCAGGCTGCATCCACTGCTGCTGCCACTGTGGAGGCAGGACTGCCGGGAGCAGTGTCCTGTTACAAACTGTCTCTTTGTGAGCCGCATGTACTTCTAGAAAGGAGGAGGAGAATAAGTAGAAGGAGGGGGGTTGGTCCAGGGAGAGAGAGGCAGAACAGGCACTGGCTGTAGAGGAGACGAGGGGAAAACCCTACATCAGAAAGAAGCCCAGATTTGGCATCCCGGGACCCCCAAGAGAGCTAAGGAGAGGAGAGCAGGCTGTCAGACTGACTGAGTGACTGGCTGACTGGCTGAGTGACTGAGCATGACAGGTAGGGAAAGGCAAGCAGACTCCAGAGCCCAATGAATATTTCAGCAGGCTTTGCTTTTCGCCCTGACCTCCATTGTCCTCTCGCATCACACAGGGGTTCATCCCTCTCCACCTTACGCCATAGAGCTAACCTTCCCTCCTCCCCTCCCATTCCCTCTCTCCTCTCCCCATTTAGTCATTTTCATATTATATCATTAGTAGCCATGCTTTTTTTATTAACACAGCTGCCACCTGCTTTAACTGTGCTAGCTATAGCTGTCCTTTGCCTGTGCTGTGTCATCTGCTGGAGGCAATAAAGAGAAAGTTATTGAGTACGCATCATAAGCCTGCAGTCTGTTCTGTTGGACAGCTACTGCGTGTAAAGTGCAAGGGGGAAGGTTGTTTCATTAACAAAGTAATGGGATGGCATTCCTGTGGAAACATTGTTTAAAAATTAGGTAGGTTTAAATGAATGAATGATCACACTTAATTAATTCATTACCAGAAACAATTCAATCAGTTTTTTTTTTTTTGACATGGGGATGGGTGGAGTAAACCCCCGTAGATGGAGTTGTTTTGTACCTTGGCCGTTCAGAGGCAGTGTAATTGACATTTGCTGCAGAGGCAATTGAAATCTTATCAATGCTTTTACTCAGCAGATTTCAAATTGTGACCAAGGTTATAAAAGCACGCCATGGTTAATTGACAGCGTCAGCCAAGTAAATAGGTATTTGTTTATGTTGGTCGGAGTATCCAGTATCCATAGTCACTTTACATTTACATTCATGTACATACAACCTCAATTGGGCCGACCAACCAGTGCTCCCGCACATTGGCTAACCGGGCTATCTGCATTTTGTCCCACCACCCACCAACCCCTCTTTTACGCTACTGCTACTCTCTGTTCATCATATATGCATAGTCACTTTAACCATATCTACATGTACATACTACCTCAATCAGCCTGACTAACCGGTGTCTGTATGTAGCCTCGCTACTTTTATAGCTGGAGCGGCAGGGTAGCCTAGTGGTAAGAGCATTGGACTAGTAACCAGAAGGTTGCAAGTTCAAACCCCCGAGCTGACAAGGTACAAAGCTGTTGTTGTGCCCCTGAACAGGCAGTTAACCTAGGCCATCATTGAAAATAAGTTCTTAACTGTTCTTAACTGACTTGCCTAGTAAAATAAAAAAAATAGCCTTGCTACTGTCTTTTTACTGTTGTTTTATTTCTTTACTTACCTATTGTTCACCTAACACCTTTTTTTGCACTATTGGTTAGAGCCTGTAAGTAAGCATTTCACTGTAATACAAAACCTGTTGTATTCGGCGCACATGACAAATAAAATTTGATTTGAGTTTGACATGTTCTTTCATTTCCCCTCCTGCTGAATCAAAAACATCTAACAGATGTTGGGATTTTTAAAGTCAAACTCTCAACTATGCCCAATTTGAATGTGGGTTCTCCCACAATCTTTCTGACTGAGAGATGAGGTAATTGGTTTTACTGGGTCAGGCATGTTACAGGCAGAGTAAATAGGCATGTCAGTCAGGGCAGCATTATACTAAGAAATCCTGTTGGTAGTACTGCATATCCTTCTCCAAAGACACATTCATCTAACAATGGTTCTTGGTCATTTGAATGGCATCAGTGTTGTAAAGTACTTGAGTAAATATACTTTAAGGTACTACAGTACTTAAGTACTTTTTTTGGGTATCTGTATTTTACTTTACTATTGATATTTTTGCAACTTTTATTTTTACTTCACTACATTCCTAATGAAAAGAATGTACTTTTTACGCAATACATTTTCCCTGACAACTAAATGTACTTGCATTCTGACAGGAAAATTGTACAATTCACACACTGATCGAGAGAACATCCCTGGTCATCCCTACTGCCTCTGATCTGTCGGACTCACTACACACAAATGCTTCGTTTGCTGGAGTGTGCCCCTGGCTATCTGTCAATAAAAATAAAATTGTGCCGTCTGGTTTGCTTAATATAAGGAACTTGAAATTATTTATACTTTTACTTTTGATATTTAAGTACATTTTAGCAGTTCCATTTACTTTTGATGCTTAAGTATATTTAAAACCAAATACTTTTACTCAAGTAGTATTTTACAGGGTGACTTTCATTTTTACTTGAGTCATTTTCTATTAAGGTATCTTTACTTTTACTCAAGTATGACAATTGAGTACTTTTTCCACCATTGAATGGGATATGATGATAACAAGCACTGGAATTTTGTCAAGTGGCAAACAGTCGTCAACTCAACATGATAATGTATGTACAGCATTCTGTTACATTGTCACAAAATCTGTTTTAACGGTATTGTTTCGTTGAAAGACATTTGAAAGAATTGTCAGACCTTTCAGTTACAGGGCATCCTATCTGATATTGCACAGTTAAGCATTTGAGCTGGAACAGAGGATTAAATTGGACAGCCACATGATGCCATCCCAGTGAAGGACGAGAGGTTAGGGTCTGCTGGCGACGATGCATAATTGACGTCAGAACTGATGTCATTGTTTTCGCACTATCCACTGAGTTTTTAAAGTAAAATGCGCGACATGGTTCAACGCAATAATCAAATCAGCACAATATACTTTTTCAAATTTCCGCCGCCATGGAGCTAGAACTAGGGTCAGGTATGATGTGCTACTGACAACACATAAAAGAGTAAAGTCTTCAAAACAGGGTTGGCCTCAATTTTGTTTCAAGCAAATACTGCTTTTAATTAATGTCAGAACTGCACTGTCATTTTTGTTCTTTGCTGTAGGAATTTAAGACCAACATATTGTTTGTCAAGGAAGTAGCCTAGTGTAATCTTTATTAGCAAAAACTAACACATAAAGCTTGGAGAATTATGCAAATTCCTGCTTTTGTACTGGGTGAACAACAAAACATCTTTGTTCCATCCCCCTGACTCTGTCTCTGTCTGTTTTTCCTTCTCCCTCTCTCTCCTCTCTCCCCCTCCCTCTAACCCCCACTCTCTCTCCCTGTCTCCCAGATGACAACGTGTCTGCGGGCAGCACCATGGAGGTGGACGACCGCCTGTCCCACCTGGAGCAGCGTGTCCAGTTGCAAGAGGATGAGATCCAGCTGCTGAAGGCTGCACTGGCCGACGCGCTGCGCAGACTGGGCGGCTGTGAGGAGCTGACTCAGCCTGGGGCCGGAGCGGGGGGGAGGAGGCCTACCGTGGCCGCACCCACCAAGGGTGAGGAGCTGGGAGCCTGGGACCACGTTAGACCACCGTAGTCTCGTCAACGTACAGTACTAGCTGTAATAGGAGAGGAGAGTCTAGAAGCTTCTACTGAGGAGGTTGCATTATAAACCTGATGCACAAGGCGTGGAGAGTGTTAGTTGCCAGTCAGGGGGAATTGTTTTAAGATGGTCATACCCAGGATAATTTAGCCATTTGATTTGGCTACAATTCCAAATCAAATGGCTAAATTATCCTGTGTATATATATTATATATATATATATATACACAAATGATTTGATTTAAACATTTAATTTGGCCCAAAGAAATGCATTGAATAAAGAAAGTCAAAAATATATAATTTAAGGAAGTTTGTTCTGAAGTGTCTGTCCTATTTCTGAGAGATATAAGAAATATCACTATACAGTTTATATATTTTTAAATGTATTTAAAGCTTGCAATGGAGAGATACACCATGTACTGTATGTAGTTTTTGGTAAGAATTTGCATTGTCGAATTGGAAAAACTTCAACAACAAAGGTCTGTTTACTAAACCATTCTTCTCTCCCTCTTTTGATGCCAGTGCGCCAACTCTTGCAAACCTTACCATCCAAGCCTCTCACTCTCAGCAATGGTTATGTCCAGCAGAAACAGATGGGGGGATACCCTTCCTCCCCCTCTTCTCCCAAAAAGGAAGTGTTGCAGTCCATCAAAAGGTAAGACATCTGAATGTGTGGATCTAATAGTGTTTTTCTTGGTATCCTTCTATTGTGCATTTCCAAGCCCATCCTTAGGGTGGCAGTGTGGCGTTGAATCTAGTCTGCACGGCAAACCTATGACGGAGACATCTCATATCCCTCTCAATATCCTTGTTCACTCTTCACCCTCCCCCTCGTTCCACCTCTCGTCTTTTTCCTCTCCCTCTCACCTATTCTCCCCCACTAGGAAGAGCATGTCGACGGAGCGTCTGTCCACGGTCAGGAGAGAGATGGTGTCTGACAGCAGAAGCAGAACCACCTCGTCAAGCAGCTCCACATGTGGCAGGAGCAGGTGATTGTCTGATACAGCACAGACACCGCTAACCCCCTAAACACAGACACTGACACAGCAAACACTCCTGCTCCATCTGGCTAACTGAGAGAGCATAGAGCATCCATGCATACCGTATACATCTGTGAAGTCTACCCAACATCTGAGAATGGGTATAGAGCTCATCTCTGATCTCTGAGGAAAATATCAAGACAGCTCGTCACGTCCTGAGCAGCCGTAACTGCCTCACTTGCCAGATAAAATACCCTTTCTATCTCCCTGTTCGATCAGACAGGTGACATATGGTGTGGGTCTGTGTTCTTCTCAGCTATTCCTCGGGCTGACATTGTATTCTGAGAGTAGAGGTGCCATGGTCTCAGGGGTTTTTGTTGACATCCAATTTAGGGCACTGATCAGTAGACCGATCGTTGTTTTTAACCCTCTTGCTGTTCAGATCAGATGACAAATGATCCTTAAACACTTGTGTGAATGCACCACTGATGCATTGCCGTGTAACACCATGGTGTTCTATTTCTACGGAGAGAGCAGGTGAATGGACGCTGGATGTTTGACTGGCTTGAATCATTTAGACCCCTGTATGTGTAATGTCTAGGGAGGAGAGGAGACGGGTGGAGGTCATCTGACCTCTCTGTCGTCTACATACATATAGAAATTCAGATCTACTGATGTGTTTAACTTGTACTTCCATCATTTTAGTCCGGTGCAGTGTTATGTAGGCTACTGTATATAACAGAATCAGTCACTTAATAAAGGAAGATGGAACAGTGTATTCACAGTCAAATGCATGGATGGTTGCTTGTACCAAACAGAAACGCCCCACACCTGCTCATTGTTTGAATAGTAGATAACAAGATCTGATTGGTTTTATGGAGATGCTATTAAGCTTTGAAAGACAGATGGATACAGTCAGTCCGTCCACTCCCTCTTCCCTCAATGAGCTCACTCTGCTGAGGGTGTCACATTTCAGGGGCTTAGGTAACGGAGGTGTGGTTACTGAGCAGAAGGGAGGTCCAGCAGAGTCAGGAAGTGCCTCCCCATTGGTGGAAAAAGTGCCCAGACTCCGGACACAGCTAAAGTTAACTGAATCAACAAGGAAGCCTGTTAGTTGTCGACAGGGTTCTGTTGTGTGAACTGCGTTGCTGTTACCTAACGGAAAAGTTACCATGAAGAGATCACCCAGGTAAATTAATACGTAAACATTTTGCAGGTGATTGTTTGACAAGCCATTTTGGGCCGATGGGTAGTTTAATCCAACAGGAAGCAGTAACTGTTTTTATCTTATGTAGGACCTTTTGATGAGTTATCTTTCAATGGGGTTTGGGGAGGGGCAGCAAAGAAACAAGGCCAGAATGATGCAAAGACCCATTTGTTATTTACAACAAACTAAAGCCATAGATAACACGACTACGAAATCAAAAGAAATGCAAGTAACGTTTCTTTCGTACTGTACAAAGACCTGTCCAGTGTATCGTCTCTTTAAGAACATAAGTGTTTGCATGGGGGAGCTTTGCTCTGGGGAACCCAAGGGAGCATTCTGTCTTCTCCCTAGGGTTGTCAGCTGTAAGTATTGGCCATCAGCTGGGACCATGTGCACGGCAATTCCGACGCACTGTTTTTAACGTTTAGAAACGTTAATTATCGCTTGCGATACAGTTTTTGAAACTCTACTCTCACATCAAATTCATTTCACAAATACAAAAATATGCACTTACTGTACGCTGTTTGAACCATTTGTAACAGTTGCAACCCACTGTATTTTTCAGTTCAAACACTATTCTGGCGTCCTCCTTCCGTTACTCACAGGTGTTCGGATGCGTGCTAGATAGCTAATTAGTGCAGGTAGTCGCCTCTCTCTTCCGGAAACAAGCGCCGAATGGGAACCCTAGCCACAAAGGTGTGTAGTTAATTTAACCTTTTGTTTAAAATAATAATAATCTCACTGATATGAAAGAAGGTCCCTATGCTTCCAAAACTGTACCGCAAGCGATGCATGCTAATGTTCAGACCGAGCGTCGAGGCTCTTGAAACCCTCCCTGAACGGAAGATACCGTTGTGAATATACATTAGGGTTAGCGTCTATGAATAGGCTAAAGGGAGCTATGTCCCATTCCAGTTTTAGGCAGATCCTTTATGAGTTTGCATTACGGATGTGTGAGTCAACAAACCAAAAAGAATGGGCATTTTTCTATCTGTGGTTGATTTCCCCCCCTTGCTGTTGCAATGTTTCATTGGGATTGTGGGTGGATGGGTAGTTTGTTTATCTGGATTACGGATTCCTCTTGCTCTGCAGAATGATGTGATTGGCACTCTTGCTCATCCACATGCATTAAAGATCTCGACTGACGCACCCTGATTGCAGACTGGCTTGATGGGATAGCTGAGCCTGAGGACGAGGAACAGATTGCATGTATTTGAATAGCAAATTTGATTTGGGGGTCTGAGTGCATGCAAATTCTGATTGAGGAAGAGTGAATGATGTCCTGTTGGACCACTTCTATCTCTTGCTCTTTTTAAATGAGATGAAGCAGCAATCTGTACTGAAGTCGACTATGGATCTATTTGCATATTTTTGTTCTCTGCATTCGGGTAGCACCTGGAATTTACTAGGTAGGCCTTATGATGGTAGGTTATAATAGGTATTTTAGTATTTACTTAATAGATTTCAACGGTAACGTTCTACCAAATGGTACAGTATTTCTTGTTTTGACGATTCTTAAAGAAATAAACTGCACTGTCGGAGGCTTTTCAAGCCATCCCATTATTTATCTCTCTGGCCTTCCTGTTTGCCAGTTGCCATCAAGCCTTGCTTTAATTAGTGGTTTTGGATCTTTCAGCGACTCCCATTGGACACAACAGGGCCTCTCCTCTTTTTGAAAATCCGCATGCAGGGAGACAAACAGGCCTTTATGTGGGTACTTTAAAGAGAGCCCTTCCCCGACTGTCTCTGTGGTTGTCCCACAAATAACCAGGCTCCAGATATAATACACTGTAGTGAATGAATGCTCAGCCAAAGACAGAAACATGAAAGCCTCTCTGTTTACTTGCACTTTATCCCTCATGTTTTCAGTCTGTCGATCTGTATTGGATCTTACTGTGTGCTATGCCCTGCGATTAACCAAACTGATATTTGCCCAAATGTACTACTAATACGGTGTCCGTTTGAATAGCATGATTTAATGAAACAAGCTGTCAAAGAAAATAATCTGCAGCAGTATTGTAATTGTATCCAGTCTTCCTCCGAACAACCTACTGCTCTATACTCTCGGATTGGTTAAAATGCACAGATTGGCAATTAATGTTCCTCCTAGACTTTTCTCTTATCTTACACACCATCACTCCTGTGACTATGTTGCCATGGTAATCTCCAACTGTCCTAGCTAGGAAACCTTTCAGTGGCTTTGACAGAAACTCATTGCTTTTCAGCTGATGTAGGGGAGTGCTGGAGAGGCCCCCCGACAGGATACTGACTGTCTGTGCTGTCTCAGTCACTCTCTTGCTCTTTATTTCATTCTCTATCACTCTCGTAACTGGCCTTATTTTCCATGTCATGGCACAGCACCAGTTGTATTTTCTATATCATGAATACAGTATTTTCCTGTCCGCATTGTTTGAATACTGTATTTAATGTTTGTTTTCTATATGCTCTACAGTATGAACTACTACTTTTAATATTGCAGGCTATTTGGATAATGCTCACCGGGCATTGTGGCGCAGGTAGATGGGTTCTACTGTAGACAGAAAAGTCGGAGGCATAAAGGATGAGGTCACTGAATAATTTAGTCCATTGCAGCAACACCATGAGTTAAAAACGGCATCTCAGAAAATCACTCTTCTCTTTTTTTTCTCTTCGTTTCAGCAAAGAATGCTCCGTCAATGCAGGTACGTCTTAGCACGGCAACAGGGCTGCGTGTGATTCCTTTACCATACCCGGCGCCCTTTTATACCTCACAGTTTGACTGAAGAATACAGTGTACAAGATACTGTAGCAAGATAATCCATTATATTAATTATATGCAAACAAAAACCATAATTTCCAGGCACTGAGCATTTAGAAATACCCCCCCCGTTAAAAAATAAGCATTGACCAGTGTACTACATGGGAATCCATGAAACATGTCCAATAAACAACAACCATTTCTGTTATTGTTGGGGCTATATTCATTTTTAACAAGCCAATTACCAGCATTTTCCCATGTCCTCTCTGAGTGCTTGGGTAGATGATTAGGGACCGCAGAGCTGCATGCTAAGGGCCAGAGAGGACAGCACACTGCTCCGTTAATGAGCTCAATTGACTCCCGTTATGACATCAGCCGCAGCACTATAATGCCAACCATAACCGCAATTTGTTTTTAATATAACGTTATGTCAGCCAAGAGAGACCGTATTATGGGGTACCCCGAGTTATTGTGGTGCCTCAATGTCATGTTTTTGTGCAAAGCTTCAGAACCGTTTGAAATGACATACGCTGAAGCTATATCTTTTGCCATCATGCTTCAGTGATTCAACGCACAAATCCTGCCTCTTACATGGGTGGTGGAACAGGATTTGTTGGCGTGCTTATGTTCAAAAGACTTACATTTCACTATCTACCATTAATGCTAGCAAGGAGCGGTATAGATAGGAAGTGTTTCACCATTTTTTTAAAAAACAATTTCTCTCTCCCCTGCAAGTTCTTATCTCCCTGTTCTCTCCCCCTCTCCTGTATCAGAGGATGGCTATGTGAGGATGTTCTTGAGGGGTCGGCCAGTCACCATGCACATGCCTGACCAGAAGAGGGACAGCTACAGACTGGACCACAAGGGGACGCTGCCTGAGCACAAGCTCAAACTGCAGTGGGTGTATCCTTCTGTCACTGACAAACAGAATAGTGCTGCAAGGCATACAGGGGTGTATTCACTACGAACCAAACGGAAAACAAACAGGGTGGAACCTACCTGAAATATTCCAATATAAGCTTGTTTTTGTTGCATTTTTCCCCCAGTTTGATAGGGTTGGAGTAAGGATTACACCCCAGATGAGGCAGGGAAAGCTTGTGGGGGACAATGGCTATAGAAGTATATTTAAGCAATAAGACATGGGGGGTGTATGTGTATATGACCAATATACCACAGCTAAGGGCTGTTCTTAGGTGCCACGCAACGCAGAGTTTGGCCACAAACCCCTGAGGTGCATTATTGCTATTATAAACTGGTTACCATTGTAATCGAACAGTAAAAATACATGTTTTGTCATACCTGTGGTATACGGTCTGATATACCACTGCTTTCAGCCAATCAGTGTTCAGGGCTTGAACCACTCAGTTTATAATGTGCATTTGTGAAAGAACATTTCAGTGTTGCAGTACTGTCATCACACATGAATATAGTACCACATTACTATTTTTTTATTTTTTATAGTTGATTACTCGTGTGTGTGTGTGCCTCTGGAGAGTAACTTCTTTGATTTGTATTGTACTTACCTCCCATAAGTTCTGAGATGGCATCAGCCTCCTACTGTTCAACAGTATAATTGTTCATACAGGATTACTATTGTGGTCCTTAACCCTCGGTTGTCCAGGTATGGGTACAGGGGCAGAGACTGCCGTTCCAACCTCTACCTGCTCCCCACAGGGGAGATAGTCTACTTCAATGCCTCCGTGGTGGTGCTCTATAATGTGGAGGAACAGCAGCAGAGACATTACCTGGGCCACAACGACGATGTCAAATGGTAAGGCTAGTTGGTGTGCTTGGTTCAGCAGCTCCCACTACCATAACCTTTTTAGATGACTGGTGTAGGCATACAACTTTTCTTCTTCTTCTTAGCCTTAGCTTTGACTCCAGATGGTGACACCCCACTGCATTTAGTGCAGCAATGCACGTCATAAGCTTTGCAAAGGGCAAGATGTGTCATCTGGAATTTATTTAGCTAAATGTGATTGCACACTAGATGGCATTCACAGTTTTGTCTGATAATCATCAGCTATCACTTGATTTAAATCGGGGCAAGATAGTTTTGCATTTTCCAAAGGCTAACTGTGCCAAGAGAACTTCCTTGAATGACACATTGATTCAGAATAAACGTTATTTAAACGAGGTCCTGTTCGAGGCTCGGTGTCTCCTGTGCAAACAAAGGTTGGGCTGGTATATGTTAATATCCTACTTGCACAGTATCATTTTCATACATGTTGGGCTATAGCTAACTCTTTGACATACCTGACTTGAATACTCTTTCATTTGTATTGTGGACTGTTTTCAGTGTGGCTATAAATTCTACATTATCTTCAAAATGTGTTCATGAAAGTATTACTTATCATCACAACACTAATGCTTCAAGGGCTTTTCATACCAGTGTATTTGTTGTAGGGCCTGTTATTTGCTTTTTGAAGTATCATTGACAGTTTGTTTATTTCATGAGTCATTAAAGGGCTGAATAAATGAGTTGACTTTGATGGCATTTTAGCCCGTTGTATACAGAGACTGGGGGGGAAACAAACAAGAATTCCCCAGAGGAAAGTGGGAAAGGTTAGCTTGGCCTTATGACTCGCCACATCACTGTGACTGTTCTGTCTTCCCGACAGCTTAGGCATCCATCCAGACATGGTCACCATAGCCACTGGACAAGTGGCCGGAACCTCCAAAGATGGCAAGGTACATTTTAAAATCTTCTTCAATTCTGGAGGAATAGGAATCGTATTGTGGTTCACAGTAGTATGTATGACTGCAGTGGTTCCAATTTCTCTCTCTCAGACCCACTCTTTCTCTCTCTTTCATTCATTTCATTATCAGCTGTTAGAGGGCAAGGTACATTTAAAATCCATTTCTGAAGAAATGACCTGTTATATCCTCTTATGGCCATCTTATATTGTATAATATTTCTATTTAATTATAGCGCTTGACTGCACTGTATCCAATTTCTTTCTCAAACCCACGCTCTCTCTCTCAGATGTTGCCTCCTCATGTGCGTGTGTGGGATTCGGTCAGTCTCAATACCCTGCATGTCATTGGGATGGGCGTGTTTGACCGGGCAGTCACCTGTGTGGCCTTCTCCAAGTCGGTAAGCCCTCCCCAACCTGCTTACAGACCGAACTTTGAGAAGAGAAAGTCAGTCATTCATTAGTACTTTGAAAACATGTTCCATGCTCTGGATAAGAGCGTCTGCTAAATGACTTAAATGTAAATGTAAATAAATGTAATAGCCGGCATGTATATGTTAAATATCTATAAATTGTCTGAAACTAATAGAGCCATTTATTTACATGGCACGTATGCCTCTGACTAACACCTGTCCTTCAACAGAATGGTGGTGCTCATCTCTGTGCCGTCGACGATGCCAATGACCACATCCTGTCTGTGTGGAACTGGCAGAAGGAGAAACAGCTGGCGGATGTGAAGGTGACGAGGCCTCAGACTAAACTACAGTATGCATGAGGAGAGCTGCTTTCCTTGATATTGCATGGCATATCACTGCAATAAAGACGAGTCATGATTGATCACTGATCATAAATAAAGAAAAGTGAAGGCGTCAGCAGTGTAGGCCTAGGTATGAATAAGTGTCGTAGTTTGTGGCGCAATCAGTCACCATCGTCTGCCAGTTCAGGGGTCTAATTCCTGCTGTCATCCCCTCCAGTGCTCTAATGACTCAGTGCTGGCCGCAGCCTTCCACCCCATGGATGCCAACCTGATCGTCACCTGTGGGAAGTCCCACTTGAACTTCTGGACCATGGACGGAAACACTCTCACCAAGCGCCAGGGGCTGTTTGAGGTCTGTGGATGAGCGAAAGACAACTTAACTTCTGCCTCCTGTTAACTTTTTAAAAATTTTACGGAAGTGTTACACCTTTTCTCCCAGAAAAACGAGAAGCCCAAGTACGTGCTGTGTGTGGCCTTTGCTGAGAACGGAGACGCCATCACAGGAGACTCCAGTGGAAACATCTACGTCTGGGCCAAAGGTCTGTTTGAAGACCGTAGCCTTCTCAGCCACTGTAACTCAGTGCTCTGCAACCAGTCGTTCAGTTCACACATTCATTTCTTATATGAAAGCAATTTATTAAGAAAAAAAGCACACATCGCAGAAGTCCACCTCAAGTCCCTCCTTGAAGCATATTATTTGACAGTGGTTTGTGATTGACAGGTGGGAACCGGATCAGCCAGGTGGTGGCAAAGGCCCACGAGGGCGGGATCTTCTCCCTATGTGTGCTGAAAGATGGTACACTGGTGTCCGGTGGAGGGAAGGACCGCAGGATGGTGCTCTGGGACCACGACTATAATAAGCAGAGTGAGATGGAGGTGAGAGAAGAGGGTGTGGATGACTCCGAAGGATGAGTAAACCTTATGCAGATAAGGACACGCTGTACTCTTTATGACCCAAAATCGAGACTGCTGAGCTCATAGCTTCCCTCGACTTTTCCCCTTTAGCACATAACGGTTAGCAAGACCAAGCGTTTAACTGTATAGGTGTCCTTTGGGCAGCCGTAATTCTACTTGAGAATGACCAATGAGATGTATAGTTTTATTCTTGTTGCTGTCGTGTGTCCTCTCTCTCAGGTGCCTGAGGCATTTGGGCCAGTGAGAGCCGTGACTGAGGGGAAGCAGGGGGAGCTGTTAGTGGGGACCACCAAGAACGCCGTCCTTACAGGCTCTTTCCCTGAAACACTCAACCCTATAGTACAGGTACACCACCTGTCAATTGCCAATGGAACATATCAGTAGGAAGTATGGTTTTTACCTGTTTTATAACCCCCATATTTCTCTTGTCTCCCTTACTCTTTTACCGTTCGTCCTCGTCTGTCTCCATTTTGCTTTTTCTGTACTTTCTCTATCATCTCACCTCTCTCGCCTCCTCTTAATCTCTCAGGGTCACACAGATGAGCTGTGGGGCCTGGACATCCATCCTTCCATGGAGCAGTTTGTGACTTGTGGCCAGGACAAGCAGGTCCACCTATGGGACACAAACTCCCATCAGCCTCTTTGGAGCAAGACCACCGAGGTGCTCAATCTTCCAGCTCTTCTCTGTAGCTACTCTCCTTTTGAATATACACCAGCTTCAAGAAGAGAGTTGTACTTGGTCCAGATCCGCACTTTGTTACCTTGCTGTAATGACAAAGGCACTTGAAACATCTAGCTTAGTGAATTTACATCAGTCCATAGTAGTTGTCTTGTGTGCGATGGGCACCATGCAGCCCTGTTGATCCTCCATGTCTCCCTCCGTTCCTCCAGGACCCAGGGCGCTCTGCAGGGTTCCATCCCAGTGGAGCTGTGCTGGCAGTGGGGACCATGACAGGAAGGTACATCAGATCCTCACGCACTGGCTTGACGATCATCTCTTATTGGACAGTGAAACGCTAACGGCACAATTCAAATGGACAGGATGAAGGATTTGCTATGTAATTTGATTACATGGTGTCAGTGCAATGACTCCATCCAATAACCTCTCCCTATACTTTCCTCATCCTGTCTGTAGGTGGTTGGTGCTGGACACGGACACACAAGACCTGGTGTACATGCACACGGATGGCAACGAGATCATCTCTAATGTCAAGTACTCCCCAGGTACCGTGCAAGAGTCATTTCCGATATTACAAATCCCGCCTTAAATATACACGTTGTTTAATGGCGCCAAATAAGTGAAATCTCAGAAAATGGCTGACCATCTGTCTGAACTGAACGGTACAGGATTGTACAGTTCTTATCCACCTCCTCCTACAATCACAAATAACCTAACTCTCCTGCTCTCAGACGGCAACTTCCTAGCCGTGGGTTCCCATGACAACTTTGTTTACATCTATGCCGTGACGGAGAATGGCAAGAAGTACAGCCGCGTGGGGAAATGCACTGTAAGTAAAAAAGACAATCCCATTGATGGGAAATTAAATTCCTGTTTTAAAAACTATTAAACTAACATTTTTGTTTATTTATTTTCCTCCTAGGGACACTCCAGTTTTGTCACCCACCTGGATTGGTCTGTCGACAGCCAATACATTGTAACCAACTCAGGAGACTACGAGATCCTATTCTGTGAGTCTGTTTTGTCCAAACGGGTAACTCTTGTCTGTAACTGTAGTGTTGTGGTACATTCTATCTTATCTTCTGTTTGTGGTAAAGGGGAAGCTTCCAGCGGCAAACACGTGACGAGCATGGACCTAGTTCGTAATGTGGAGTGGGCAACCTCCACTTGTGTACTAGGCTTCAGCGTCTTCGGTGAGTCACCACTTCCTGTTTTCACTTGTGATATGGGGTAATGATGGCAAAGCCAGACTGTGGCTTTATGAATCCAAGAAATGAAACTTCTATGCGTCATCTGTAACGGAGTTCTTTAAACAGTCGGTTCAGGTCACTCTAGCAATTGGTGATTGTGACAGCAGTCAATCATTTTAAAATGGAGCTGTTAAGTCTTTGCAGTTGTATCAAGTGGGAGTTGATATTGTTTCCTGCCTCTGGTCTGGTTTGTTTCTATGTGGTGGAGTAGTAGAGTGTTTACTTGCGTTTACCGTCTACCCACCTTTTGCGGAAGAATGCTTTGAAAGTATAAACACTTAAGCGTGACTTTTTTTTTTCTTCACCACGACTGTCAATCACAGTTTACCCAGCTATTGTTTCTTTACCACTTCATCGCTGGTTCAATTTAGGTGTTTGGCCCGACGGTGCTGACGGCACAGACATCAACGCCGTGTGCAGGTCACATGACTCCTCCCTGCTGGCCTCTGCTGATGACTTTGGCAAAGTGCACTTGTTTTCCAACCCCTGCTCCCAGCCAAGGGTATGCTTGTTGTCATTTACATCTTATATGCTTTTATATTAGTGTTTTCTCATCCACTTAAATGAACTTGTTTGCATCTAAACAAAGTTAATCATTCAGGGGACATTTTTGACAGAAGTGGATGAATTATTAACCTTCTCTTTGTTTGTCTCCCTTCCTTGTCACGCCATGCAGGCCCCGAGCCATACCTACAGTGGCCACAGCAGCCATGTGACCAACGTTGCCTTTCTCCACGACGACAGTCACCTGATCTCCACCGGCGGGAAGGACACCAGCATCCTCCAGTGGGTGGTCGCCTAGACAACCCTGCTGCATCAGTCTCCACCGTCGCCTCCTGTCCACTAGAGGGCAGCACTTCTGTGCCTATAAAAACACCCACTTTAACCCTCTCCTCTCTGCACTCCTGTTTGTCTGATGGTACTGTCCTGAGGTGCCACTAGGTGGGGCACTGACTTCAGAGAATAAGCATGTCGAGCCTATTTAAGACTATTTAAACACAGTTGTAGCTGCTATTTATGTTGCAAAGGTCTATAGAAGTATATCTGAGTGGCTGTGGTATTCTAATATTAACTGTAATGTGGTGTGGCACCTACAGTAGCACTTGAAACATATTTAGGACTGAGTTTAAGCTGTGCTTTGCCTTCATTTGTTTAATAAAGTTTCTAACCCGATCATGTTTGAATATTCTCTGATACTGTATTTAAAGAGCTATCTGTGGCAGTGACTCAAACGGTGTACTGCGACTTTAAAAGGTAGTGCTAAAATAATCATGTTGAATGTAATGTAGAATTGCAAACATTTTGGGATTTCTGACTTGCTTTGGAGCTACCGGTATGTAGTTGATCATCCACTACAGTATACTCGTATCACTTCCTGTTCTCTGTAGACTGTCGACATGCTGACGACCATAACACCCATTTTAACCTATTTGAAGGCTCAAGGCCTAACCTGTTGTTATTGGTCATGAGGCTGCTGTGGAGGTGACCTGTCAACACGTGCCTGATTAGCAAGGAAGAAGGTCATAGTAAACCTAAAACAGCATTAACGTCCTATTGTTTTGCCCTCTGGGGTTCAATCATGTGGCTGAAGTCATGTTTTTTCCTGTAAATCCTAGGTAAACAGACAATGTCCTTGATAGTTGTCCATTTGCAATCCTATTTTATGCAGTACTTCAAAAAACTTAGTCATAGTTGGTGAATACACGTTCAGGTACTTTGGTGTGTTTTGCACCAAAAACCTCTGCACTCCTACTTACGCATCAAAGTAATTGCTGTCCCGCTTAAAATTAATCTGTCAGCTATTCAGAATACCTCACTCATCATTTAACAAACATTGTGTGTTACTGAAAACAAACACGAAAATGGTGGTGCAAGTGGGTTGACTGTCTACATATAGCAAATGCTGCCGTACTGTATTATGTAAAACGGGTCTCTACAAACCCAAGCTCAAGCAGGGAGGTTAGTGGATTTTAATCTTCAAAGAGGAAGTGCATATCTTGGGTAATTGGTTGCTGGGCAACAGCTGGGTTGATGCTGCTGTGTTGAAGCCCTGGTGTGTGGGAACACTAATCTGCCTCTTTCCAGGCCGCCTCAAGCTGCTCCCTCCCTGGTACTCAGTCACTGAGGTTGGGGGGGGTGAGGGTAATAATATCGACGTCTTGGGGGATATCAAAAGTTATACAAAATTACTAAAATTTTTAGAGTGGAATTAGGCAGATGAGACTCCCAGAAGCTGTGCCAAGCAGCCACTTGTTGAGTGGCTTTTTTGTGTGTTTTTCACTCCAAGATTAAAGCCCAGGCTCGAAGTAGAACCACTTTAGTAATAGGTCTAGATCTTTTACCCCACCTCTTCCCCTTGAAATTCCCTCTAAGATTGATGACATAAATGTAATTCTTTGTGGTATAAAGGATGATTTGAGCAATTATGAGTAATTTGGTTACCATAAAGTAGGTCTAAATGTTTTTTGCTTGTCAGAATCAAGTAAATCGAGACCATGAAGGTAAAATACATTGAAATAAGATTTAAATGAGTTGTATTAAGCCTTTCTAAGGTCAAAAGAAGCAAAATGATCGACCAATGACGTTTAGATAATTTAGCTTGGCAAGAAAAGAAAAAACAAACACGCAAAAAAAAAACAAGTGATGTATTGCTCTATATAAGATTGCTTACATTTAACTTTTTTCAGTGTAAATAAATCTGAGTTGCTTTTCTCTACTGTCAGGACCATGGGCTCAGAAAGATTCATTAGCAACAAATATTTATCCATATTAAGCTCTAAACAGTCTCTGATAAACATAAAATATTCCAGGTTTAGGCATGAATCCAAATCTTAAAAACTAGCAGAGGAATACAAATATAAGAATGCAAATGTAATGCTATGCCTTTTTGTCTCAATTCACTGCAATTGGCTTGTCCATGTTTCTTCTAAATTCTTTTGAAAAAGTGTATTTACAATTACACCTCAAGGTGCCTGTTGATGAAGAATTGATGGATTAACATTGGTAGACCTAAGAATGGCCACAAGGGGGTTATGTCTCCAGTCCAATATCTATAAAGTGTGGTGCCTGTAGGATATCCAGTAGTAATTCAAGTCAATAGCCAATTTGGAGGAGTCATTGATCAGGTTGTCTCTTGAAACATTCAAGACCAGAATATTTCTGATTTATATCTCTATATAAATGATTTATATCCCTGTATAAATAGAATTAGAATGAAATGAATCCTCTTAAAACAAAGTACATTTTATATTGGGAATAACTGTTTTGATGTTTACCCCTTAGAGATGGTGATTCAGGACAGAAAATAAGCAGATGGTCCAAAACAGATTCCAAGTAAAACCGCAGCGGGTGGAAGAGTTTGACTCCGGTCTCCCACAGAACATAAAATGACGCTAGAAGTTATTTGATTCTTTGACACGTCTAGCCTGTGCTGAGTCTGTTTACCATACTTCTGATCACACTGTTCCCTTAGCCCACCACATGGAGAGAAGCCATCCCCCTTTCTCCTCTCAACAAGGACCATTTAATTGATCACTTTCCAATACACAAGACTGGGAAGGCTGATACTGCATGTCTTTCTCTCTGGTCTTGTGTGTAGTATTTATGTTGGCCAGCATGAATCAATCTCCAGCTGGATATGCAGAAGAGATACACTGTGATTCCTTTTCCATTTGTGGCTTGCATGAGAATTGTAGATACGCACTCACTTACTGTAGGTGCTCACTCACTTATAGCCCTGACATCCCATCAGACTGGATGAAAGACTAATTGGATCTCACACAATCACAGCGTAAACTCATATGGACAGATGCAGGGATGTAGGTTCTACAACACACCTTAGTGACCACTGATATGGAAAGTCTACAGTGGGGTCCGAAATTAATGACATCCTTGATAAAGATGGGCAAAAATGACTGTTTAAAAGAAATCATTCAAATACTGAGTAATACCCTCAAAAATATTTGGGATTATATAATTCTATACTAATACAATTGTGCAGAGAAAGATATTTTGTTTAACCTTTAACCTCTAAATTATTGTTAATCTAACTGCACTGTCCAATTTACAGTAGCTATTACAGTGAAAGAATACCATGCTATTGTTTGAGGAGAGTGCACAATCATGAACTTGAAAATGTATGAATAAACCAATTAGGCACATTTGGGCAGTCTTGATACAACATTTTGAATAGCTATGCAATAGATCATTGGATCAGTCTAAAACTTTGCACATACACTGCTACCATCGAGTGGTCAAAGTCTAAATTGCTCCTGAATAATTCATTATGGCCTTTCTTTTGCATTTCAAAGATGATGGTAAAAAAAAAAACGTTCTTTCTTTTATCTTTTACCAGATCTAATGTGTTATATATTCTCCTACATTAATTTCACATTTCCACAAACTTCAAAGTGTTTCCTTTCAAATGGTATTCCTTT